>NW_019722965.1:809374-865279 GCF_002891405.2 Cryptotermes secundus | reverse complement strand
AAAAGGCGGCCGGCGCGTAAGGCTGACAACCTTACCGCCATCTGTGAGCAGATTTTCTAGAAAATATGGAAGCCTCGATGTCTCACAAACCCTTTGGGCATTTAGAATTAGTTACAGGCATAGCTTTATCTTTTTACCAATTTTTACCATCCCTCGTATATCTGCTATTCACACTGAAATAGCTGTGTTAAATGGGCCGTCACCAGCTGCTGCTCCTTCTTTAGTAGCACATGTTACGCCACAAGAAGGTCTGAACTATCACCATGGCCCAGCGGTTGCGCTAGTTGAACAAGGGCAATAATACTGTAATGATATTTGCAAGTCGCAGTTCCTTCTTCTCATATCTTAGCGCATTCAACAAATATTTGGGTTTGAAGCGCCGGCATTAATTTATAAAAGGTCGTGTGTTTCGACTGGACTTTTTCACTGGGGTTTCGCTTGGGTATCTTTCAACTTAATTGCAGCCGGAAAACCTTTGTGTGCAGAAATTGTATTTGAAAAAGTGTTATTTCTTATCGGTTATGCGCAATGGTGGACAGCGTGAAATTTTCCTAAACTAGCTGGACAAGTTTAATTTCTTGATCGTTAGCTGTAGGTACGATGTACATGTGACTATAAAACCTTGTTCCTGAAGTACAAAGGAAGTTGTGTATGTTTAGTCACTAACTGCACGAGACTCGAGATTCTGCAAGTATATGATCTTGTTTAACTTGGCGCAGTTACAATATGGACAGCGTGAAATCAAGACCACGTAATTTTATAAATACAGTATGCGCCAAAAGGGACAGTACTGAAACTCGCTCATCTCGAACGCGCATGTGCGCTTGTCGACGGGGCATAGCTCCAGCCGCACGTGTTCCCAGTAGTGAGAAGGAAGTTGTGTTGTGCAGTTGTTGGAAATGGGTTTCTCGACGGAGGAAGAAGTATTCATAGTTGAGTATTTTTTCCGCTCATATCGAAGTGGTCGCCGGACAACTCGCTTCCTTGGTTTTGAGGGACCAGATGTTACCGTCCAGAAACCGCTACACAGTACACGTGTCACGATATGGTGTGCCGTCTCAGCACACGGTACATTAGGCCCCTATTTCATTGAGGATGAGGAAGGCAATGCTCTTACCGTCACCCAAGAACGCTACAGGGACATGGTGATCTGACCATTTCTTCAGGATGTGAGAAGGTTTTGACGTGCAAGGTGCCTTCACAGGAATAGATAGTAGTATCAACAGGACGTCTTTTCATTTTAGTACTGAATGTTTTGGTGCATACTATATTTATTTGCTTTCCGTTGTGAAATGAAAGTCATGGACGTAAATATTAACTTTATATCTGATTTTATTCAGTGTACAACTTGCATCTCGCTTAACATAACTCGAAATTTGCGTAGAGAAAATACAATGAAATAGCAATACCGCATGTTAAACAAGACTTGCAAGGAAGTGCCACAAGCTTTGTTACGTTAAGTACGACTATTTCCGTGAAGGGTTATTACTAATATTTTTGCACATTGAATTGTTAGCATTTGTGTGCGGCGGGACATGGAGGTGTTCATAATCATTTTTTCATCTTTTATTAATTCAGTTAATTTCGAGGGCACCCAAAACAAGTAGCCTGTTTTGAATCATACACACGCTACACGATATTTCATTGTGCATATTCATCATCCTTGTAATTACCTGTATAGATGCCTTCAAATCTTTTAGCGATATTACCACAATTACATTAGTGCTACGGGATATTCTTGGCTGATAAGTTTAGTGCAATGGATTAGTGTATACATATTAATACCGTTCTTGGAGTGACTGTTGTAAGAACAGTCAAAACAAAAAGATCTGAATGCACTGAATACATTGTTATTCAGTAATTACTCCGATATTACTTCTGCTGACAGTATGCTCGATAGTGATTGAGACATGCATAGAACCTCATATGGACCCCACAATATTCTCTAGTTCATTTAGCACTTTAACACTACAAATGGGATTATTGGGAATCCAAAAACTTAATTACCGATCAAAGCTTCCGCTAACTGTGACTGCAGTCTCCTCTAACTTTTATGAGATGTTCAGAATTAAAAAGAGCATTATTATTAACAAAATGTGGGCATTACCACTTCCGATCCGCGGGCCGTGTTTTGCTCACCATAGATCACAGTTGCACGATGCTTCGAACAGACAGGACAATAGCCATAAGAAGTAAGTTCATTAAATAACTTTCTGATTACAGCAAGGGGTAGCATGATTATCGTAGGCAAGGAAGCCGCTCAGTGTTCAACTTCGCTGTGCTTTTAAATTGATGCGTACTTACTTTTCACTCATACTGTCCACATGACAATCGATCTGAGGGTCAAATTTACTTGAATGTGTTTTTATTAATTTTCAGTTTCGTAGGTTCACCTGAATTACGATCACGTGTGTTTTTAGATCGTCACAATATATTCGCATTAGGTCCGTTGCAATAGCCTGGAGTGGAGGGACGCAAGTGCGTGCTGTACGTATGTAATTTTGGCGATTTATTTAATCGCCCTGTAAATTGTCGTTGGAGAATTAATGGGCTATTTGACATTTGGTTTTATATCTCACTTATGCCAGCAAGGGTCACGACGTCAACTTGCTGAAATCTCGTTAAGATTCATGTAATTATTGGTTTCCAAGGAAATTACTCCATCTCTCAGCGATCCTTATATTCGCCCTAATTTTGCCAACGCTGTCAACATTTCCGATAACTCTACCTGCTTTAATAAGTTCATGTTTGCTAACATAGGCTGGATGCTATGTTACGAGGCAGCCAGCACATACCGTATATTCACACACATGTCGAGTAGACAAACGCATAGAACATTTAGTTACTGACAAGGTAAATCCAACTGCATTGGAGGTACAAGCTAATAAAGAAGCGACAGACGATTACAGTAGGTGCGTTACACCAAGCCCCGGAAAAAACAGCCCAAATGTTAATGCCGACTCTATATCACAATCACATAAAATGCAAAATACAGAGCAGTACGAGCTGGCATAGATCAGGCAGTAGGGTCAATAGCTTTCGGGCTTGACAACCGAGTAGTTGAGTGTTGATTCGTGGAAGGACAAGAGACTGTCATCCTTAGCCTCCATACCGGCTTTGGGGCTCATCCAGCTCCTTGACCAGTGGGCACCAGGGACCACTTTCCCCGGAGCTAAAGCGACCAGGGTACGAAACTGACCACTCCCTTCCTGCAGTGCTGTGGTTAAGAATACTTGGAGCGATGCCTGTGGCGCCTCGGTAAGCTTAGGGACTACTCTCTTGCTGTTACGATCAACGTATATTTGACAATAAGTAGGATTTGATATTCATGCAGCTGTGATTTAGACGAGACTTATGGCTGGACTGTGCATCTGGGCTGCAATCTAAGAAATCAGACATCACATATACCTCGGGGAATATTTTGTTACCAAAAGCAGGGAGTATTTACGAATTCTGAGGTGATTCAGGTAAATTTAAAAATGTATACCAGCAAACCTTCAAAGCTCTTATGAAGTAGCACCAAGCTAGCGTGGCCACCCATAGGAATAGTTACGTAGTAGGGATATAGGAAAAGTTTAGCCATAGTCAAAGTAGTCATTAGTAAAAAGAAGAAATAAAGACAAATCTCAGAGGGACATGTTTATAATAACATAATCAACATGCATAAAAGTAAAAGATAAATTCGCCTATGTGCTTAACTATTTAAGCGTTATGCCATGAAGTGGCATGGGGGAGTGGATGTATAGATCCATATTTTCTCGACCTCGGTACTAGCTGGAGGTGGTTGTTAAGCTTCAGTCCCCGGCCGCTTTACTCACCAGGGAAAGAGCCCCCAACACCCACTGGACATATCTTGCGAAGATGGTCACATTTGTTTTCTATTGTGTTTTTGAGACCTTAGATTTTTGTGCCTTCTTTGAAGGTTGGACATTTGCTTGTATTACAAACAATTCCTTTTCTGTAGCACACGTACAAGTTCTAAAACGGAAACATCCGGTTGGTAGCGGCAACGTAGCCAGCAACATCGCGGTTGGGGTCGACTGCAAATAGGTAAGTACCAGCAATGAATCATTAGCATACGTAAATATCCGAGGTTATATTTTTCGTGTATTGTTAATGAATGAAGTGTATCAAGAAGAGTGCAGAGTTAGATTTATTCTTTCGGCAAGAAGCACAATGAAGTTTTCCCCTTGTTGAGTTTCAAAGATGTACCAACTATAGCGAAGGGAATGTGGTGATAGTTTCTGTTTGCCATGTACAGTTTTGTTTCTTCAGTGGATTGTGTTCTTGTCCCGATTTCTGTGTTTTCGTTTTCTTCATATTTCTACGGATGTTTCGTTGCTGTAAGTTCGTTTCTTGACTTCCAGTTATCCAGTTGCCTTATAGAAACGACCTGAATGATACTATTACGACCAAGATGTTTCTTATTGTTTCCCTAGCGCTTGAATGTTAGCCCAGACTCCTACAAAGAACAGTCTAATTATATCTCAAATCACTCAGTATAAAATCTGCTACACACTTCCGTTTTCGTTGTTGCCCATTTATTCTAATAGAATTCCTTGCCTTTTTTTTTTCGATTTTTGAGCTGTAGTGAAACATCTCACATGGCTTCCCATCTGTGCAGCAGTACGTCCGTTAGAATTATATTTTATTATGGTACTATATAAACTAAAACTCTAAGTGTAAGAATCTTTATAGCTATCAGTGTATTGAGAAATACGAGTGCATGGATAGGGAATGTTTTGTACGGAAATGGATACTCAAATTTTGCTGGTAATGAGAATGGGGCAAGAAGGGTTCGTTGGTATATTAAATGTAGAAAACGAGATATTGCAAGCTGCAATAAGTGGAATGAAAGCCCTTGTTATTACAAGGAACCGAAATAAAGCTCCAAAGTTTGCGTAAGTCAACAGTTGCAGATATGAACACTCATTTATTTCATTGAGCAGACGAAGATGGGCAAATCTTCAACAAATGCTAAGGTTGGTGAAGCGCATAGAGGAAAGGCTCTACTCATTCCACAATAATGATAGGATTCTGTATCACTTTTATTAAGATTCTGAAAGAACTTACAAATATTTGTTTATGAAGTCTGAAGATTTCACGGACAAAATGCTGTGAAGGCTTGTAGGACGATCTAGTACGAGCGCATAAGCTGGTCAAACGAAGGTTTCCCCAGAGTTCACAATTCATTTTTCTTCGTTTCCCTTTACATTAAGGAGCATTTGCAATTGTTACTACATCAATACAGGAAGTACTTTAGCCTATGTTCCGTAATTAAAGAAAGTACAATCAGCATATTAATGGACTAGTTTATTAGACCGATTCGACTGCAAGGTTTGTATTAAAAATTGGTCTTTTCACTTTTATATAGCTTTTCTCTTATTCATCTTTCTTCTCATATCGGCATATATTGTTAAAATGTTTTTTTTCTTTATTGTTACTGGGGTGGGACTAAGTCCCTTGTACTGCGGCCACTTCTGGCCTATTGTACCAGCCCAAAATGTAGGTCACGTTGATTGTGGAGCAATTGGTGGAATGAAGATTGCCAGGGGAAACCGAAGTACTCAGATAAAACCTGCCAGACCGCCACTTTGTCCACCACAAATCCCACTTGAACAGACGCGGGATCGAACGCGGGCCGCCGCGATGGGAAGCCAGCGACTAACCGCTTGAGCTATGGCGCGGCCATTGTTAAAATGTTACTGTACATCTACATTCTTCAACTCCCCTTAAATGATGAAAACAATTAGTGTAGTATAGTAAACTAATGTACGTACTATCCTCCGATCGATTGGTTTCTAACGTGATACTCAGTCCTGTGGCCTGGTACCCCATTTCAACTGCTCCATTGCGTTTTTGTTTGAGAGGCCAACATTCCGATGTTGTTCATAGTGGCGAGACAGCCATTACTTCATAAAAGAGCAATAGCCTTCGTCGTCGTTTTTATGTACAGCGTTCGCTGTATTGTATTTTTCTTTAAAACAGAACAGGTCATTTACAAAGAATGAAAGAAAAGGCTGTACTTCAAAATGCAGCATATAAGATTTAGTTTAATGGATCAGTGTGGCTTAAAACTGACATCTCTCTGTCTTATTAATGAAGTACCGCACCATGGAGACGTATGAGGGAGTAGATATAGCTCCACCATTCTTGACCTCGGCACTAAGTTGAGGAGAGTGGTCAGCTGCACGCTTAGGCCGCTTTATCCCCTTTGGAAGAGCCCCCTGTAACCATTGGATAGGAGGCTGTGTAGACTGTAGAACCGGTCTGGACCGTCTGGACGCTGTGGAGGGGAGAGAAAAATCTCATGTCTCTGGAGGGAATCGAAACCCAGTCTTTCAGCCGGTAGTCGTCGCAATACCGACTGAGCTGTCATACCGAAATGTCACAATTATAGCAGTGTTTAAACAACGATTTATTGTAGATAGGTCAGGTGCTCCACACTTTTAAGTGAAAAACAAAATTGAATGTTAAGAAAATCACTCATACGGGTTAAGGTACTGTTTCTAGGACACAGGGTGACAAATATGTAGAAGACAGACATGATCTCAGAATAAGGCGGTATTCTTCGCTTTGTGAAGATCGCCTATCAATTAACAGACGAGCGGCTCGTTTGCAGTTTCGATAACGTGAAGCTAAGGTAGGTGGAGGGAAGGAGGGAAGGTGACTGTGAGATAAACGTGCAGGTGTTTAAATGATGTGTGTACATAGAAACAGAATTGTGGTGTGAGGGAGCATGTCACGTGACCGACAAGGATTTATCCGCCTCAAGTGGCGCGATCAATCTCCACCACCCAGAGCCACCAATGAATGTTACGTCATGCGGAACTAAACACACGTTCATTAGATTGGACTTGATGGCTTCGAGGCACGTACACTGCCTGACGCAATAGGGGTCTCTTAAGGAAAATAAGGAGGCCCAATTTCCAGGTTAACCAAAAGCAGGGCCAAGCTGGGACCTCTCAAGTAATATGGCGAGGAACAGGTCACTAAATGTTGTTGTAGTATTGAAATACAGGAAGCTAGAGGGGCCATGGCTAGAATATGGCACAATGAACACATACAAAATAGGTTACGAAACCTTGAAAACTTATGTAGGATTTGAGGCTATCACAGCGGTGGATATGAAGAGCTCTAACTTCCTGGATATAACGGTCTACAGAATGTTCTACCCCGGAAGATGTGGGGCTCTTCTCTTTAAAAACGTTAGCACGAAAGACCTAGGAGATGAGATGAGAGATTGTAGAGAAATAGGGTGTGAGAAGGGTATGTCGATTAATCTGGACCAGGGGTAATGTCCAGTGGCTTTGTTATTAGCGATACTGAACTATAGCTTCTGCTACTTCAATGTTACTTTGTTACACTTGTGAGAACACTTATAGCAATTNCTCCGAAACGTCGGTTAACACCACATATACATGGTGCCAAATCCCAGAAGACTGCTTTCTTCAATTTCATGTAATGTTTTTTAGCTGTGTTAAATACATTAGTTTGCTTAGAGTCGGGAAGGCAGTGGCAGAACACAGATCAACTGCTGCGCAGATGCCTCGTGTGCTATCAAAACGTTGCAGTAGCCGAATACTCTCGCACCTCGGGTAGTACCTGAACTGACTAATTATATTCGCGATATTATTTATTTGCTTATCACAAATTGAAACTGAGTTTCCGTGTTAATAATTAGATGTTATTTGCCAGCTGCTTTAGGTAATTATTGTGTGTCTGGACATTATCTATCTTTCTGCTTCGGAGACTGAATACTGTCTCCGTCTTCAGGTGGAACCTACTCAGTTGGTCCCACACATGAAGCCTAGCACCTATTCTCATGCACTATTTCATGGCTATTGTTGTTAAAATCAGACTACTGGCAGAATTCAAGTCATCACCAAAGATACAAATTGTCTTATGGTACCAACATTAAAGACACAATTTTCATACTTAATCTACGCTGGACGGAGTTGTAGTGTTCTGACTTCTGTTGTGATATCCAAGCTGGGTTGGCTGATCGGATGTTCTGTCAGACATTTGGTTAATTACTGTTTGAAAGGTACGGTTACTGGGGCGTGTAGTTTTATTTTTAAATTTGGTTAATGGGGGTGGAGTGCAACTGGGTCCACTCGGCACGGCGGCCCCTGATTGGTCTATTGTAGCCTGCATCGGGTGATTTGATAATGGAGAATTTGATGGAATGAAAATTAGCAGGGGAAACCGAAGTACTCGGAGAAAACCCGCCCCAGCGCCAATTTGTCCACCACAAATCCCACTTGACCAGACCCGAGATCGAACCCTGGCCTCCACGGTGGGAAGCCAGCGACTAACCGCTTGAGCTATGGCGCGGCCTAATGTACATTTGTATTGGCCTAATATGACCCTACTTCACATTAAGCTCTAACCCATGTTTTCGTTTTCCTCAGCGACTTCTTCTGAATATTGCATAACACTTCCATATTTATGGGAAATGTCTTCGATATTAAGAATATTTTAAGAAATATGTGGTAATTAATTCATAACTCTTTGCCTTATGCTGCTTGCAGTGTCACTTGAATATTGAGTCCGCAAGCTCTCGCGGTGGTGAATGCCGTCTTGTTTCGGAGGAATCGACAGTTTTAATCTTCAGGGTAAAAGGCGAATGCTGCAGGTTCTTCAGTAAAGATTGCACTTCTATACAGAAATACACCGCCTCATATACCAGATGACTTAATTTCATTTGGAGTTCAACATTATATTGCACCTGGAATATAACAGGAAGTCCTGGGAAGATCTAATCGTCTGCTTTCCTTTGCTAAGACACGGATCACACAGAAAATATGCGTCCAAAAGTTATTCTATTGTTGTCTGTGTCTTCGCTACAGCGGTAACACTTTCACCGAGCCATTGCCTAGCAACGATAAGGGATACACATATATAGACACACAAACTAACGAGAGGGATTTGTGAAGTGCGCAAATGAGATGGTCTCAGGTGCCATGATATACATACCAAGATTCATAAAGTTTGGTTCAATCATTCAGTAGCTGATAGGGGCGATTCACAGACACACAGACAGTATGGTGATCGCATAAGCCTACTTTTTCAAAATAAGGAATTAGGCTGAAGATAGCTATGCAAAACTGCAAAGAACGTATTTGAAAATTATGCAATACATCTATGTATTCTCTCTGTAAATGTGTTAAGGAACTGTTTGAGATCAATACTTTCAAATTAGGATTTATATCAAAAGGGCACAATATGAAAACGTGAGATAATTTTAACGATTTTCTCACATTTTAATATGATACACTACCTCTGAAGATCAGTTACGAACAAAACTAAAATTGCATTACATCACTGACTGATTTTCTTGTTTCCTCGAAAAAGAAACTTTGAGAAATGTTCTTCCCCGGACAATGCCACTTCATCCATCCAGACCGTCTTCATAACTGGGCAGATAATAAATAAAGTACCGGAGAGTGCTTACATCCTCAATTAAACTATACTCCAAAGGAGGAAGGATATCATCTCCTCTTTCTTTATATGTTACTGTCAAAATTTCCTTCACTTCTTTTTATCTTCATCTTCTGTTGTTTCAGAAGCTTGGTGGTAGCGATGTGGAAGATTTATGACTTTTGTGTCTTCCATAACTTCACACAAATTTAGGTTGACAAAAATTTCTCTTCTCCCCTTCTATATTTTATCACACGGAAATTTTTCTTAAAAAAGGAACAAAGGATGCTCTGGCATTTAAGCAAATGTAACTCACATACACGGATATAAAGGTAAATAGCGCGTTTAAAGTTTTTGCCTCATCTTTGTTGTTTTCCCATGTTATCAGAGTTTATACACGCATAGTCCAAAAGAGTTGATAGATATATATTTCAGTTTATTTAAATGGTTTCTGCATCATAAATTCTTTCGGACCACGTTGATGTTAGTCTATCACTTCCAAAGTTACCAGCAGTTACGAAGTGAACTGACTGTTTTTAACATTATTTGTTAATTATTTCTTTGCATCTGCACAGTACATCTTTATTCAGTTATTCTTGGACAAGATAAGAGGGTTTTAGTTGAAAAATATATTTATATTTTGATTATTTCATACACTTACAGTTAGCGTATATGACGAAAAGCACTCAGTGGAGTAGAATGCATGAAAATCTGTTATTTTGTCATCTGTTCAAGAAAGTAGATGTACGATATTATGGAATTAGTGATACATACATCACCATGTTTACAAGACATCGCTACTGAACCATCGCGAGCCAAATTAATTCGCTCCACATTTTCCGAGAGAACTTACGATCCATTCGCCAATCTACGTCCTTGTCCTCGATGGAGTTACTTCCCTTTAGTCTTCCGATAGAACATTTTTATGCATTTTCACCTCTCATCATCATTTAGTGTCCCTAAGTATATTTGGTGAAGTGTACAGTTTCTTGCTACTGCCTTCAGTGAACAGGAGCATCCACAAGGTGAAATGACTAGCCTAAGGCACTTCACGATACTTTATCAAAGGCCTCTTGTTACAACGAAATCATCACTGTTATTTTCAACTAATGCAGCGGCTTCTTCTGGACAAATCATAAAGTAGCGTGTACGTTCTTCTCAATCGTTAAGAAAACCTCTTGTCTGCAACAACTTCTGATTAGCCTTTGCTGTTAAAAGTTGTTATATCGCACTTTCCAGGACGGCAGGGTCAGTTTTTATTTGTTTTATTTCTGAGTTCATAACATTGCAGACGTATAGCAGGAGACCAATGGAGAGTGATTTGGAAATGAGTGGGAAGGTACGGGCGCCTCATATGCTTGTGGGTTGAGGAATAACACGAGACGTCAGGATGTTCGGTTTCAGGGCCGAATTTTGAAATATGCACCTCTATAATAAGGAGCAGATCTAGCGTTAATTCTGAGGACTGAGTTTATCGAGTAAGGTAGTAACTAAAACGTAAGAAGCCTCATTTGCACAAGTATTACGTGGACAAAATTACTATTGTAGCATGTAGACCCGTCGCTAGGTAACAACCACGAAAGAAGTGGCTATATTACAGCCGTTTCTAAGTAACGACTAGACAACCAAGAATATTTCTACGGCCACAATTGCACAGCAACAATGGGACAGTGTTTTCTATGCTGTCCTTACCGAGATATTATAAGCAGGACAGTTAATCGTGAGCTGAGTTGGTTGGTTGGTGAGTTAGTCAGTCAATGAATTAGAAATATGCTGAGGTTCAGTCGTAGTGAGCTCTTGACGTGAGAAGCTGGTAACTGAGACCCCGGGATAGTTCGGGAATCCATAGGAAGGATTTTAGTCCTAAGGGGTTGTTTGATCCTGTTCGGTGTAGGAATAGTAGGTGTACTATTGCTAGCGCTGCAATTGCTAATGGTATGAGGAGGTGGAGGGCGAAGAATCGTGTTAGTGTGGCGTTGTCTACTGCAAATCCTCCTCATACTCATTGGACTAAGATTGTGCCGATGTAAGGGATTGCTGATAGGAGGTTTGTTATTACTGTTGCTCCTCAAAAGGATATTTGTCCTCACGGCAGTACGTACCCTAGAAAGGCTGTTGCTATTGTTGCGAATAGAATTAGTACTCCGGCCATTAGAAGCCGCAACCGAACAACGGCTGGCGAAAATGCTGCTCTGACGACTGTGTGTGTGTATATATATGTATATGAAATATTGAAATTGTGTAGTCAACGAGCTTTATCAAAGAGTCCAATGAATTCGAACATCAGTCGAAAACCCGCCTACAGTCACAATCTTACACATGAGCCAATGTTAGACCAGTTAAGGAAAAGTTGATACAGAAATGCGAGTATGATGATTAAACAGCCATAACGCGAACAAGAAAATGTGGAAATATTCTTCACTGTGAAAACAAAGGTCTTCGAAATGGGACCTCCACTTTACTGTATCCATCGCTGGCTTTTAACTTCGGATATTGCTGACACAGATCCATCATTTGCTGATCTAATCAGCACTAAAGCTTAGAAAATTAAGCAATTCTATCCTTAAAAAGGAATCAAGAGTATTAGAGCCCTTCTTCATAGGCATAAAGGAAAGTGTTTAATTAAATTTAGAATTCTTTCATGCTGAGGACACTTTATTCATCAAATGATTACGTGTTATATGACGCATCAGCACTGCTATTGGGAACCGTCATTCGGACCCAGTGACCTTGCTTGTTGAGACTGTTACAGTTTACTTGATGACATGCATTATATCATAGCAGTTCCACTCCGGATACCAGCCCCCGGTGGGTGTTATAAATCAGTCGTTGGAACAGATTTGCATCGTAAGAGGAATGTACGGGATTACTCATCCTCTGTAAATTTATGCGATTATTTTGTAATAAACTTCTTATGAAATAAAATTATGTTAAATTCTGTGCGTATTGTACACGTATGTTTGCAATATAACGGCTCTGCCCCAGCTACTTGCGTTATTCAGCGCAGAATTTGACAAGGTCGTGATTAATTGAATTCTTCGTTACTGTTTTCCATGCTCAGTTTTGATATAACCGAGTTTAACGAAAATTTGTTTCGATATGGTACCATTTAGTATTCGTAATTTTCATTCATTTTCATATGCGAAAACTTTTGGAATTGGACGTATTCTACTGTCATTTAATTTAGTACTGGTCCGTCGTATTAGATTGAGATGAGACCTTCTTTAGAAAATGCCAGTAGCTCGGATTCTCAGAAATTTTCCAAACACTTAAGGAGCCCGAGGTTTCATTGCCATGGTTACAAAAACCCTTCACGTGTCCCTAACCTGAGTCAGATTATTCAAGTCCACAAGAGCCCGTCCAGTTTTTCAGATACCTATTTTAATACTATCCTCCTACCTACGTCTAAGTTTTCCTAGCCTTCTCTTTCCTTCTAGCTTTGCCACCAGAATCCTATACACATTAATTTTCTCCCCCATGCATACCACATGCCCTGCTTATGCCTTCCACTTTTAATTAATCATTCTATTCATACAAATATTTGGAAGAAAAGTACAATTTACGGAGGTCCATATTATGCATTTTCTCGAACCTCCTACCATTTCACCTGTCTTCGTTCCAAATATTCTCTCCAGCACCCTGTTCCATTACTATCAAAGACCAAGTTTCACATACATAGAAAACTACAGGAAAATTATAATTTTATTTATTTTAATGTTTACGTTTTTATACTACAGACAAGAAGACAAAGGTTCTGAAGTAGATGGTAGTAAGCTTTACTCGAATTCAGCCTACTCTTAATTCCATCATGAATCCAATTTTGATTTATTACGGTCGCTCCCAAATATTTAAATATGTCACGTTTCGAAAAGTTTTGTTATGAATCTCGGCTGCATTTTGGTGACGAGATATTAACATATATTTGCATGTCTCTGCGTTTACTTCTAGACAGCTCTTTTACAAGCGCCAGTTAGAGCTTCTATGTTATTCTTTATGGTATTTCTGCTCTCTTCCACTAGATTTGGGGGCACGCGGTAGCGTAGTTGGTTAAGGCACTATGCTACAAGCCGGAAGGTCGTGAGTTCAAGTCCCTATTAGGTAATTGGATTTTTTTTCAATTGACCTAATCCTTCCAGCCGCACTATGGCCCTGGGTTCGACTCAGCCTCTAACAGAAATGAGTACTAGGAATATTCTTGGGGGTAAAGGGCGGCCGGCTCGTAGGGCTGACAACATTGTCGCCTTCTATAAGCCGATTTTCTATAAAATTTGAGAACCTCAATATCTCACAACCCAATGGGTCTCCAAGGCCTGTTACAGGGATACCTTTACTTTTCTTACTCCACTAGAATTACATCAGCATAGACCAGAAGCTGACGTGTGTCATAAAATTTCTGCCCCACTTTATTTTCCTGGGCCTTCGTAATGGCATATTTTGAACCTGAGTTGAAAAACAATGTCTGCGAATGGAGGAGACGGCCTCAAGGTAGTTGAGAATACAGGGGTGTTCAAAATAATGTACTCGCTTTTGATAGTCAATATCTTTGGAACAAATTGACATGTAGTTACAATTCTTGCGCGGTAGTGTAGTGTAATGTTTCCTCAACAGATGGCGAAGGTCACATGAATCACGTGAATGTCGTGCCGCGTGCGCGCTGCGAGCAGAAGACAGCAGCAACAATGGCTGAAATGTTGTTCTTTGAGCAACGCAAGGCTGTATTGAAGTAGTACTGGAAGTACGAAAACATTAAAGAGGTACGACAATGGCAGAATATGTTTGGAACCCAGCCACTAACACGTCGAACAATTGCCTGTATTCGGGATAAATTTGAAGCCGACGGTACTGTTCATGATGTGCATAAGCAAAGATATGGGCGACCACGGAAAGTAACAAGTCCAGCTTCCAGTGCTGTGGTGTTGCAACACTTTACACGATCACCGCAAAAATCTGTGAAACAGTGAGCACGCGAAAGTGGAGTAAGCCGATCAAGTGTACGGCGAATTCTGAAGGCTGCAAAGTGGAAAGTGTTCATTCCAAGACTGCTGCACGTCATGAACGAGGACGACCCGGATGGAAGGCTTGAATACTGCGAGTGGTTTGATGGCGTGGTTCGCGAGGATGAGGAGTTTGCAGGGAAAGTTATCTGGACTGACGAGGTACAATTCAAATTGAACGGTACTGTTAACCGCCACAATTGTGTGTATTGGGCTTCTGTAAATCCACACGTTCATGTGGGCAAGGAAGTAAATCTACCGGGTGTTAATGCGTGGTGTGATCTGTAATCGCGCGGCTTGATTGGTCCTTTCTTCCTTAAAGGTACCGTAACTGGTCAGATGTATCTCGATATGCTTCAGTCATCGATTTTCCCTGCCATTCGAGATCTGTTTGGATATGAGAGATTTTACCTACAAGAAGATGGTGCTCCACATCACTACCATCGAGACGTCAGGGCGTACTTGGATGACACCCTACCTGGACGATGGATAGGTCGAAGAGGTGCCATTGAGTACCCACCACGGTCTCCAGACCTAACACCTCTCAAATTCTACCTATGGGGAACCTTGAAGGACGAAGTTTATCGACAAAAGCCAGCTACACTGAACGCGCTACGAGAAACCATCGAAGCGTCGTGTGCAGCCATCACACCGGACACACTGACAGCCGTAGTTCGCTCAGCAGTTCGGCGACATCGACGCTGTTTAGCCGCTTATGGTGGTCACGTCGAACACATACAATGACACTCTCTCTCTCTCCGTGCAAGAATTGTAACTACATGTCATTTTGTTCCAAATATATTGACTATCAAAGAGTGAGCACATTTTTTTGGACCCCTCTGTATACTGAATAAACAGTTACGGAGAACTTACAAGGAGTGGCCCCATAGCTTGGGGAATGGGCGTGAGACTAAAACTTCCTCACCGTAAAAATAAATTTGTTACGAAATGTTACTATTATTCAGTTCATTGAAAATTACGAGTAAACATTTCATTAGATGTTTAACGTACCGTAATGCCATAATTTAACGTGGATGGCCAGAAATTTCCTATGCAGAGACCTGTAAACAACCTTCAGTCGCTTTAGCACAATCAACAATAGGATGAATGTTTATAGGCAAAGAACTCGAAACAAACCAGTACAGCAATTACTACGCAATAGGCGAGTAAAGTAACGGTNCTTCAGTCGCTTTAGCACAATCAACAATAGGATGAATGTTTATAGGTCGTTGCTAGGCAACAGTGAGCGCACCAATATGTTTTCGAGATGGCTGTCACGTGACTGGCTTTTTATGGATTCAATCAAGAAGAGAACAGAAGAGTATCAGTCAGAAGGTATTATAGCCAACAATAAACCTCTTGCTGATAATATTGTGACATTTAGAACCGTCGCTAGGCAAAGAAGTCGAAACAAACCAGTACAGCAATTACTAGGCAATAGGCGAGTAAAGTAACGGCCATTTCTGAGCAACGGCTCAATCAACACGTTCCAGAGCAAACAAACGCACATAAAATATAATACAAGATCTGTGATTTCGATGTGGTCGGTGCCGAGCATTTATAAAGAAGATAACTGGGGCAACCAGTTCAGTTGATGGTTGACAGTTGAGTTGAGTTCTGAAAGGGAGGCTTAGAAGAGATGGCACTATGGTTGAGTGACAAGAGGACCTGAGCGCGGGAAGCTCAAGAATCTCCACTGTTAGAAACCGTTGCCAGGAATTGTCTAGTGAAAACTTAGAATATTTAGCGTGTGCTAGTGGTTTCTAAAGTGTAGAAAACCGCAATAGCTCTGTAATCACTTGTAGTTTCGAGTGGTATGTATAAGCGATCAGTAAATCCATTCCCCACCTATAGTCACCCATATAAACATTAACAATTTTAATGTAGTTTGTAGTTTATGATCATAACTTACGAAATCGCAAATTGTAAGGTAAGTTCCTTTCATTGTTGAGCCTCTGAAGGTGACCCCGATGCTTTATAAGTACCGAATTTTTTATATTAAACGCATTGGCACTGGATGGTTTGTTATCCCCAAACCATGCTAGTTTCTCAAATTTCCACTGCTTTCCTCTTCCTTATGTGAATGTTTTTCTCGATACTCTGATCTTACACCCCCAATCTGTATTCTTCTTTTAGCATGAGAAATAAAGAGTGAAGCAGGTCTAAAACGGCATATAAAATAACGATTTTGATATGCATAAATCGTTTAATTCTTAATTGGGAGGCGAAGGAAGGAATAATTCATTCTGTTATTAACTTCGTCATGAATGTACCTGGTAATTTTGATTTATTGCTGTTATTCCAAACTATTTTAACTTTCCAGCATATTCATGAGATTTATATGCAATTTTGTCCTATAGTCTGCTGACAGGATATGAATAATATTTTTAGTTTATTTTTTGAACAGCTATCTAACTATTGTATAACAGGCGCACTTTTCTCTTAGAAGTTTCAGAAATTCTAAGTGCTTACTTCAATATTTATATTTAGCCCCCAACTTCACTGAAGATTACTCGGAAACAAGGCAGGCAATTTCACCTGAAATCCCACCTTTGCCACTAGTGTTATACTATCCACCGCGAATTCGATTATACGTGTGGAAATAAATGCAAACAATTACTTTCCAGAACGCGGAAGTTCTATTACACACCATCTTCCAAACGGACTGTAGCAGCATACGAAGTTTTGTTTCATGCGTAACTTTGTTGTATTATTGTTTCTAGTACCAGGCAGTCAGTTGATATTTTATTACATAATATATTTTTCCGTTTTTATTCTACTTTAATTTTTATCTTTCCGATAACGCTTTACTGTTGTGCCGTATAGACCCTTTGTTAGGCAAAGACCTCGAAACAAAAAAGAGACAACCGTTGCTATGCAGCAGCGCATTAAACAAGCCTCTACAACAATATATTTATTGTTGGAAATGGTGTTTTCTGTGTGGTCCATGCCGAGGAATTGAGTTGAAGAAACCTGAAGCCACCCAGTTGTCAGCTGAGAGTTAAGTTTTGCACGGGAGGCTATGAAGATAGGGCCTGAGCGTGGGAAGCTAAAGAATCACCAGTGTTTAGATCCGTTGCCAGGAAAGGGCTAGTGGAGAGTATACAGACTAAGGACGTTACTCTGTGTGTTAATGATCTGGAAAGTGTAGCGCCGAGTGGTGTGTATAGACGGTCAATAAATCCATTCACCAATCCATACCCCGTCTATAGTCACACCACTATGCGCGCAACACTGTATTACACGGTTAATAAATACATATCACTTTAACATGTAGGACTTGAGATTGTCAGAGTGCTTAGTATGAGGATTTCTCTCGTCAGGAATTCAACGCCGCCTTTTCCGGTAAAGGCGAACAGATTTCGGATGAATACATCATGATGAGCCGAGCAAGAAGAGCTCTGCTCGCCGCCAGCTGTAGGCTGGTTTCAATCTTGGCTTGCTCTTTAATCCTAAAGATGCAGGCCCTAGGTTCGACCGAAGCATCGTTCTCAGGATTACAGGAGTTTATATTCAAGAAAATATAACTCCTCATCACTGCAATATATTTATGATTGCATTGTTTATTTACCTATTTACCGTGATTTTCCTCGTCCGCTTTCTCGTATCCCCATTAATGTCATAGAGTTCTAAGGTCCTTCAGCATGAATTCACCGAACTTGCCATTTTCGAAGGGTGTATCTTCCTCATTTGACGAGAGTTTGCTGTGCGCGAGCAGCTTCCCTAATTCTGAAATGAATTTGGTAGATGCCGCTACCACTCGGGTCAACAGAAACTGTAGAGCTCTACTGCCCAATCCATCTGATAATGTATCGTGATCACTTAAATTAGTGCGAGAACGGGGCGTTTCCAAAGCTTTGGTTATCTCCTGCTGTCAGAACATTTTCTTTAACTCTACATTTATACGTACACGATTATAAAGAAGCGGAAAAGCAAAATACGTCACAATTGTTGTACTAATAATGCGCTTGTGTTGCACCCGTCACATAAACTTTTACTGTGGCCGTGCCATAACTCAGGCGGTTAGTCGCCGGCTTCCCAACTCGGTAGCTCGAGTTCAAGCTCCGTTCATTTCATGGGTTGTTTGTAGTGGACAAAGTGGTACTGGTGCAGGTTTTCTCCGAGTACTTCGGTTTTTCCTGCCAATTCGCATTTCGCCGAGTGCTACACACTCATCTATCATCTGGGGCTGGTAGAATAGGCCAGTTACTGACCGACGTACCAAGTGGACTCAGTCTCAAACCATCCCAAGAAACTAAAATAAAAAAGAAACTTTATTCTCGAACCTTTACTAAAACTTGTTAACAGCAGCAATCAGCCTACAACGCGCTTGAGCAAAACGTAGCCTGATCAGTGTCTGAATCTCCATGTGAGGACTCACATATGTACAGACTTCCGAGTCACTGAGTCGTGTTTCAATCCGTCTTCCTCTGGGCAGCAATCAATCTCCCCTCGACTTGGCCTCTGTCCTAAGGCAGAGAACCAAAGCAAATAGCCTCTAACAGGCTCCCGGTCTGATGGAGCAGAATCAACTGTAGCATCCCCATGACTCAGTTCCCTGGCGGTTCTATTACGGTTACCGTTTACTCTACCATTGATACGATGGACGCTTGGTACGCTTGGTATGCCGCTGAGTTCTGCTTTACAATTAAATCTTGGGAACCGGACTAGCTCAGTCGATATAGCGACGAGCTAAAGACTGGACGTCCGGAGTTAGAGTTTTTTTTTCCAATTGCACAGGGTCCAGACCGGTTCCGGGGCCCAGTCAGCCCCCTCTTCCATGGATACCGGTGGCTCCTTCCCCAGGGGCAAAGGGGCCTGGAGAGTAAAGCTGGCCACTCACCTGCATGTAATGCCGAGGTCAAAAGTGATGGGGCTATATTTCCACTCCCCCATATGTATTCATGGCGTGGTGCTTAATTAGTTACACACAAGCACAAATTTACCGTTGGAATTATAGCTTCATGTGTTATACTGCAGTGTTGCGTGCAATATTCACTGTACCATCCGTTAAGTTTTGTGTTCACTGTGTGTCATTTCTCATGTATTCTCATGTATCTCTGTACGTTATGTGGAATATAAATTGTACAGAATTTTGGGAAGTAGTACGTATCGTACCTGTAACAATATACACTGTACAGACAACATGCCCTTACCGTAGGCAGCATTGGTATATAGGCACGTATACTAAGCTAAAGACTCGCTACAGTTACTAAATTACGCAATGAGGGGAGCATTATTGTGTGCGTGTGATGAGTGAACACTCTTTTAAGTGTCAGAATAGTGTTATAAAGAATTGTATAATTTTCTCAATTCTTCCGCGCATGTCCCACCTAACTCACCTTGAATTCATTATGTTAAGAGTATCTGGTAAGCATACTGATGAAAAGTGTCCTGACACGTAGTCGAAAGTGTAATCTGAACTCTTCTGTGACACCTTCCAGTCGTGGACATTAATACCGGATGGGCCCACCCTTTGCCTCTGACAGCTCTAACTCTGCTAGACAGACTTTCTACCAGGTGTCTGAACGTCTCCGGCAGAATGGCGGCCCATTCTTCCTGCAGAGCTGTAGCCAGAGCAGTTAGTGATGTGGGGTGTTGGGGTCTGTAGTGAAGTCGGCGTTCTAATTTATCCCACAGATATTCAATGGGATTCAGGTCAGGACTCTGGGCTGGGCAGTCCATTTCTGGAACCTTATTGTCCACAAACCACTCCCTCACAGATATTGCTTTATGGCAGGAATCGCTGTCATGGCATACAGACAATCGTCATTGCTAAACTGGTCTTCTACCGTAGGAAACATTCAACGGGTCAGAATGTCCTTGTATCCTTCCGCGTTTAGATTTCCGTGCAGTATTACGAGAGGGCCAAGTACATTCCATGAAAAACACCTCCACTCTCTAATGCCACCTCCTCCAAATTTCACTGTTGACACTACACATGATGGCAGGTGTCGTTCTCCAGGCATTCGCCACACCCAAACTCTCCCATCGGACCGCCAAAAGGTATAGCGTAATTCATCACCCCAAATCACACGTTTCCAGATATGCACTGTCCAATGGCTTCGCTCTTTACACCAATTTAGAGGGCGCTTAGCATTCACAGGCGAAATTTTTGGTTTATGGGCATCTGCTCGCCCATGGAACCTCATTCCTCTTAACTCTTTGACGCACAGTCTTGGTGCTGGCTGGACAGTCCTTAGCACTGCGGAACTCTGTGTCTGACGAGCTTCACGAACCACCTTATTCAATGTTCGACGGTCCCTCTCGGTCATTAAACGCGGCCGATCTGGTCGTGGTTTCGTTCTGGTTGTGCCTTCATATTTCCACTTCACAATGACGTCACCAAACATCAGCATGTGTAACTTGAGAAGGGTTGATATGTCCCTCACAGATTTCTTACTGATGTGGCAACCAATAATTAGTCCACTTTCGAAAGCACTGAGCTCCCCTGACCTAACCATGCTGCTGGTATACAGCAACACACAGGTTTCAGCCTCCCTTTATACAGGTAAGTGCGGTCGTAGTAACGTCTAGGCTTCAGTTTACCACTACAGAGGGATGTCAGAGTTCTTCTGATCCGAGAGTGTACATTGGAAAGGGTTCTGACGATAGTGTATAATACTCGGAATTACTGGGTTTTTGTGCTCTGTCCATCGTCCGTTATGCTGGAAACTAGAAAATACAAGGTTTCGGAAACTGGATCTGTTTCCGTCCTCAAGAGAGGATTGGTCCAGTGATTGATGCCGGTTCTTTGTAAGGGACCAAATAGAGTACGTGATCGTCCTCCTCTCTTGAGAACAAAAACAGATCCATGTAAGAGTTGAGGTTTCGCGGCCGTGACTATGAAGAAATTAGTCTTCAGATCCAGTTTCCGAAATGTTTTATAGTTTCTAGAATCGCGGACGACCGACAAAGTCCGAAAACCCAGTATTCGTATCTGGTAAAAGTACGAAACCCGATGCTCCTCCTTATGCGATTTTCTGCTTTGTCCTAGTGTATTCTATATGTTATGTCTACATTATCTCTTCAGCAATTGTTATTTCTCAGACACCCTAAGTGTACATACTTCCGTGATAATGAGCGACCAATTTAAACTCAACGAGACATGAAACTCTACGTAATAGTGAACCGTGCTTCTAATGAACATAGTTCCTTATGGCGGAATTTCCCAGTTTTTTCCAAGTGACACCCTAACTTCTCATAAACAATAGCAAGTTAATAATAGCACATGAGCTGTTACAAAAGCAAAGTTTTGTGCACAAACGCCAGTAGAGCCTAAAATAAAACAACTACCATGGCTCCTGCGGAGCAGACTGCCTGCCTCTCATGCTTAGTAAGAAGCCGCCGCACTAGCATGGGGATAGGAATAGGCAACATTACATACAAATGACTGAGGATTACTATTCAATTGAAGATCGATTCTATGCTTCCTTGCATACATCACTGATTCTGTGGGCACATAGCACGGATAAAATCTTCTGGTGACAAAGATATGCAGAAGCGATGATATTCAGCGTATAAAGGCATATATTAATATAATCATCCAGTTTCCTATACCTTATAACACATCAGTGAAGAGTGTAAATGACGTTCTATACTGATGTGAAACTTGGTCTGTCCACTTCACGGGGAAGCACAAAGTCTGGGTGTTAGACAACAGAGTGCTGGAGAATATACTGGGGCACAGAGGCAGGAGGTAGCAGGAGACTGGAATGAACTGCATAATGAGGATCTTCGTTCAGAATTTGTATTCTTCACGAAACATCCTATGAAATTTAGGGGAATTGGATGAGCAGGAATATAGCATAGCGAGGGCACACTAAAGAAATTTTCAACTGCAACGCAACGGCAATTTCAGAGAAATATCGCAAATTTCAAGCAGGCAGCTGGTTTCCAGATTAACAGGCGCACATTGAGGAAACTTATGGTTGATTAGTTGCTCACATAATTTTAAGTGGGTATCTTCGTTCGACGTAATGCTTAATGGTATTTTTTAATTTCGTGCACTTAACCTTCTGCAATGGAAAGAAATATTACTGATCCTGTCATAATATGATGGTAGTTGAGACCGGTTGAGACGGCGTGAGAAGTGAATGCCAATTAATTTGTTTTAATTAAGGTCAATTTATTTTAATCGGGAAATATCGCGTTCAATCTTACGCAGTAACTACCTTCTAAAAGAAGTTACTGAAGAAAAGATAGAGGGGCGGATGGAAGTGACCAGAAGACGAGGAAGAAGACGTAAGAAGATGCTGGATGACCTTGGGGACAGAAGGGGATATTCTCATTTGAAGGAGAAAGCTCTAGATCGCATTAAGTGGAGGAACTGTTTTGGAAGAGACTGTGGACCTGTCGTCTTGACAGATTACTGATGAATGAATCGCGTTCACACGCGAAACGAAATTTTGACATAGAGTGCAACTATTTTAGCAAGATAGATAACACCTGATGATGGCCGTATACAGTCGGACCATGTAATGTGGAAGAAGGTGACAATATAGTTATATAATAAGTTGTATTTAAGAAGGAAATATATGTGAAATAAATAATATTAATGAAACAGGATACTTAAATACAGTGTTAAGAAAAGAAAACATTGGGTGCATCCATTCTCCGTGAAAATTTAAACTGAGGGGGCTTATATTGTTTCGAAAGAACTTAACCAGGATCCAGACTCCTTCGTCTCATGAGAAATTCTTTCCCAAGCCAAATCTAATTTGTCCTGCCTATCATAGTGTGGGTGGCGTTTGTCATATCTACCGGGCTCTTGCTCAATTAACTGCACAAACACAAAATTAGCGCGCTATAGAATAGCTGACACTAGGAAACCATGCGGCAACGCAGTTAGAGGAGATCGGCATGCTCCGTTGCCTGGAAGTTGAGTTTCTCAGTCTTTCCGCTAGTTACGTTGCCGTTTCCTCAGTTTGCACTGCTGCATTCAGTAACATATGTTCAACTCAGGCTGATAGCAATTCTAGGAAATTGGCGGTTGCGTTGCGGTTGCCAGTTTCCTTGGTGTGCCCTCGTCCTAAGAGAGACGAGAATTTGGTTCAAAAATTAATCTGAAACCCCCAAGAGAATGGACCGATTTTGATTTCATGATAATATTAAAATGATATTGAGAAACCAGAATCTGTTGATATGGACTGGACTCCTCTGTCACAGAATATGAACCAATGGTGGTTCTTTGGGACAAGGTTCCGTAAACGGCCAGGATTTACTCACCTGCTCACTTGGAGTTGCACGTGTTCCAGAGTCGTTAAACAGTGAAATATGGTCATGAGTCCGGCGTGACTCGGAACTAAGAATGACTGTGCTGGCGAGGAAAAGAAGAACATACTAGATTCTTATGAAGAACTCTGCTCATAAAAAATCAGAACCGTATCTTACAAAATATATTTGCATAAGCTTAATCAGATAGCCATATTAATTTTAATTCTTGTATCACTTTTCATGTGTTAAGCAGATCTGAGCATCACCGCATTCCAGGAAATGTGAAATGCGATGCCTGTATTTGACTGCCACCGACTGACGTTTTTCTGACACTGCCAAATTCAATTCGCATACGTTAATTAAATTTGCGTTTGGTATATGGGCATACAGACAGGCTTTCTTCTTCTGCGCTACTTCATTCACTTTATGATAAGAGCTCATAAACATATATCGGAGATTATGATGTGCTGATGCACACAGAAAAGTATAAAAATAAATATATTGTGGCATATTTGCTCAAGGCAAGAACTGTGAAGCTAGCAGAAATAGACTTCGCTATGTAACAGCTCTGCAAACACCCGTTTCTAGGCAAGAGTTTCCTAACCCGCAACAATGGAGTAACTGGAAAGCGATATTCTGTATGAGGTCCGTGAGGTAGCTCAGCGAAGCAACAATAGAACTGTTGGGGGAGGGTTTTCCCATGATACCTGAGCCGAGACTATATCACGAGCAGTTGCGATCACGAAGAAGTCATGAGACAGCAGTAAGAAGCGTAGGCGGTTGGTGTGAGATGGCGCAGGCCAGAAAGTTAGTCAATTGGAGCAATCGCTTAGTTTAGGACAGATGCCATTGTGAGCACGGAAGCAGATGGTATTTGTTGGGATCCGCCACGAGGCAACGACTGGTGAAGACAGCAGACTGAAAACACCTAGTAAGAGCTGTAGTAAACTACAGAGTGTGTTAATTAGCAATAGCACTATAGTTACGTGCAGTTACGATCTGTACGTGTTCAGCAAATCCATTTACGAATCCAAACCCCGTCTATAATCACATTCTCTCACGCGACAATATTATATCGTATTGTCACGTATCACAGTGACTAAAGACGGGGTTGGGATTGGTAATTGGATTTAGTAAGAACCTAGAGGTCGTAACTACGAACAGTTATAACAGTGTTACTGATATTCATGCTGCAAAGCATTCCACGCTAATCTCCACTAGTCCTCACCGATTTACAGCACAGGAACTATAAGTCTCTTTAAGTCACATACTTCCTACACCACTGCACTATAGCACACATAAAGTCCTCAGATCACATGTTAAACCTTCACAGGCTGACTTCTTGTACTCGTCTGTACTCCTCGAGCTTACTGCTCGCTTGCTTCTTAGCGTGCTTTTGCCACTACTACCACTTGTAACTCGTAACTGAAAGAATTCTGTAACTCTTACTTATATCGCCGCGGAACGGACATGGGCCTACAGTAAACCCGTCGCGTTATCGCTATCCAGCCAGTCTCTTGGCTCGTCGGTGGGATCTACAGAAAACATTGTTTCCCCTATTGTTGAGTGTTGGACCGTGTTTAGTGAGCTGTTGCCTGGCAACGCGTTGGTCAAAACCTTTACAATATTATGTGGTAAGACTTCTGAACTTGGTGTGTCCACACGGAATTCTGCCGCAATTAGTCCCGTCCAATCAGTGAAGGGAAATAATTACTCAAAATTGACGGGCGAGATGCTGGTAGAATGCTCGCGGACTATTTTATGATGTGAAGATGTTGCATACAGCTGTTCACTTTCTCGGTCTTCGGGTTAAAGTCTGGGTTCCCCCTATCTCCCATTTCCTTATCATTATTGTACAAAGGTTTCTCATCCAACAAACATGGCCGGAAATTCAGAGGGGTGACGTTTTATTAACACCTATGTGGTTTATTATCTGAATCAAAACTGGTACATCTAGGTGAAGATGAAGGACAATAACAACATCAATCCGGGAGAAGTCATGCGTTGAAATGAGCTGAACGGGCATTTTTTTATTGCTAGTGGGGTGGGACTAAGTCCCTTGTACTGCGGCCACTTCTGGCCTATTGTACCAGCCCCAGATGACAGGCGAGGGTGAGTGGAGCAATTGGTGGAATGAAGATTGGCAGGGGAAACCGAAGTACTCGGAGTAAACCTGCCCCAGCGCCATTTTCTCCACCACAAATCCCACTTGGCCAGACCCGGGATCGAACCCGGGCCGCCGCGGTGGGAAGCCAGCGACTAACCGCTTAAGCTATGGCGCGGAACGGGCTTGTAGCACGTCGGTGTGATATGAAAAGTCAATATCACATTTTATTAGAAAAAGCATGAAGAGAATGTAACATTAGATACACTAGAAATGAGAAAGGTTTCTGCCCCCACTCCAAAGCCCTAGCCAGCATGCCGGCGCCCCAGGCCTGACACGAGGAGTGACAGAGTTGGGGTAGATTGGAGTTCAGGAAGGGCGGGAGAGGGGAAAATCCATGAGGATATTAAGAGGCAGACTTCTAGAACTAGACAGAGAAAACTCGGCGTCTTTTAGCACTGTAACGAACATTCTGGCATGATAGGAGAAGGATTTCCTGGCTGGTTCAGTTGCCTAGCTGAGCGTGTATTCCAACTACAAAGAGCTAATACTCACTATAGAATATAGAGTACTTATTGAACTTGTATATATTCTATACAAAACCGGCAGACTTAAATCTGGCCAACATCCACTTAACAACGACCAGACAAAGTGCGTCACTCAACTGCAGTCGTCTGGTTCCTATACCATTCTTATCTAAATTTCCAGCCCCATGTCCCGAGACCATGGACTCAGAATAATGAATTACACCATAGCTAAGGAAACGAAAATGATTAGCACCAGACGTTGAAATATTTCCAGGAGCCCACTGATTTATGAAAATGACAGGAGTGGATATTGAGTGGAGGCAGGTTAACCACTTGACACGCTATAGAATTTAGTTCAGGGCATGGCACAAGACACCAAACTCAGACGTCATAAAGCTACAGGAAGGGATAATCCTTTGCGAAAGAGTGACTTAGCTTCTCAGGATGCATTCTCTTCAGTCGAATCAGATGAATCATATGTGAGGTTTCAGCTGGCGACACAAGCTCAGTGGCTTGTGTTTGTGATACGGCTTAGTGTTGTAGTACCGGATTTTGTGAACACGGTCCTTAACTCAGTAAGGGCAAGAATTGATGAACAACTACAAAGGTTTAAGTTAAGAAATTGTTGTTAATTTAGGTATTTACTTCGCAGATGTGTTCCATATACTTCATTCATTCTACTTTAGACACATGATTATATTAATTTTGTCTACCTTGGATTGTAATTATTACTGCCCACCCGGTCGATGTCGCGAGAAGTAATTAGAGTGATGACAATATGAATACAAAATTTTAAATTCATTCCTCGGAAGGTATTTCTCCTCTTACGAAGTTAAGAATGAGAAAGATTTCGCAGAGTCTAACTTCTTCATTTTTCTTCGTCATCCAGACATTCTGTTTTCAAAATGAAGAGAAAATTAAATATGAAAGACTTCTTTATGTCAGGGCGTTCCTTGTTCAGCTCTTCTACCTAGAAGTGCTCAGAATTTAACGGCAAAAAGAATAATTTATGACCATCTGAACAATTGTAAACAGTACGTGTAAGTTATTTGTCGTTCTAGAATATAAAAGGTAGGAAGAAAGAAATATAAAAAGTTTTTGGGTTTAAACTTGCCAGATTTGCATAAATCATACAGTGAAGTAAGTTATGAGGAACATAAGGAAATCCTTTAGCCTAGCGTCCGGATATTCCAACATTCTCTCCGCTGCGTGAGAAAGATTTCTGGCGCCAAGTAGTCGACGGACTTTCAGGGTAAATATACCAGTCTTTCCATTTTGCACACAGCGGGCACACAAGTTTTATCAACAAGCAAATATTTCTAAAGTTCACATTGTTTAATAAAAATCGTGTTTATTAAAGTCACATGTAACTACAGTCCTAATTCCACAAGGAAAATACGACGTACAGAGTGGAATGAATGAGTAAAAACTGGCCCTGTGCTTAAGCCTCGCGCCGTTAAGTTGTTTAACGAATGGATATAATTATCAGTGCATTCTAATCTGTGCAACATGTCCATATTTTTTGTATTCATCTATATATTTGTAGTCCATATCATGGCGATTTCAGTATCTCACAGTATATACGTAGAATGATTGGAAAGACGTGGAAGATGAATTGGAGAGACGTGGAAGCAAGCGGCCGTGGCTTGATCTGAGGTACAAGCCAATCATCTGCCTGAAGAAACTGAGGAAAATACTGCAAAACCTGAATAATTGTCGGTATCTGGCGGAGATTTGAACAGACTGGATTCAGAACACAAGCCGGACGGTGTACCGCTCAAACCAAATTCTTCAGTAGAAGGTGGGCATTTTCTGCCTCAGATACCTTGCCCCAGTCGGGAGTAACTGTGACTGTGGTGGACAAAGTGGCGCTGGGGCAGGTTTTCTCCGAGTACTTCTGTTTCCCCTACCAATCTTCATTCCACCAATTGCTCCACGATCACCCTCACCTATCATCTGGGGCTGGTACAATAGGCCAGAAGCGGCCGCAGTGCAAGGGACTTAGTCCCACCCGACTAGCAATAAAAAAAGAAAAAGGCTTTAACCCATTAACTCATTCCTAGTTCTTCATATTACAGCTGCATGTTCAGGCTAGGGGTACACGTGTTAGGGCCACAGTAATCCCCTCTAAGACAGGAAATATTCCCATAGCATAACACGTCTGGAGCAGTGATTTGATCATAGCCTCTAGCTATTAAATTCGTGAAAAATAACTCCTCATGCTCTCCCATATACAACAGAAAAACTTATAATTTCATAAAAAAACAATAATAAATATATTATTTTATATCTTCACTCTACAGAATAAATGCATCATTACTGATATGATCTGAACTATAAATAAAGTACAGACTTTTGTAATTTTGTGTTCGGAAGACCATTGTTGGTTGCTGATCACACATGTATACGCATAGCGTAGAAATAAAGTGATGTCATTGTGTTTTTTCTATAACCGTAAAACTCGCCGAAGAATCATGCTGGACACACGATGTACGTTTGGTCTCATATAACTCTGGCTCGAATCATTTTGCACCCCGAAAATACCAGAGATTTCGACGGTCGCAGAAAACAATAGGGTGTCAAGTGTCAAGTGAAGTGGTCGTTCTAGAGGAGAATTGCCATGGTAAGATAAGTTACGTTAACTTACGCCAGTATCGTGTGTATTCAAAATGGATTTATTTGTTGCCGAGATGTTTCATGTTCACGCGCGAGCATTTGGACGGACTGGAGATACTTTGACAGATGTTCCTCAGGGTTAGGTTGTCGTCGTCACTGCCGTAGTTATCACTGTCATGTCATCCGCCCTATGCTGATCTTGTGTGTTGATTGATTATCTTATGAAATACAGTATATAATGTTTCTATTTAAGTTATTTCATAATTCCAATTAGGAAATGGTTCTTTATGATGAATGTTCTACTGAGCAAATATGAAAATATATAAGCGGTAAATTATTGTAGTTAATTGTCGAGTTTAACATCGACTGATAAGAACTGATTATTCGGGACATAATCATAAAAACCAAATTAATTCTTCAAAAGTTTTTCAACTGCACCTAATTCAGTGCAGACCTTATGGAACAAAGAACTGCTGTGTTGATCTGATCTGATCTGTGTACAATTATGGTGTCCATTGCATGCTGAAACTATATAGAGTTTCTGAAAACGACGTAAGGATTTAGGCACTATCTAATGGCGGCGAACCCATGAAGATTTTCAGACAAGAAGTATGTAAATGTTCATTGTGCCATTAAAACCTTCACCAGGGCATCGTCTATGGAAAGATACAGAGGCAGAGGAGAATTTGATGGATATGTTTTTTCTTTCAAGCTTTTCATATCTCCCGTTTCTTGTCTTAAGAATCCTAGGCTTTATGTACTTTTCCTTCCTTTTATATCGATGCGATACTTGGCCCCTCTCCACCTTTCCAAGGGAACCCTGTATCGGGGTGCTTGAAAGCAAAAATGACGAGGCAAGTAGACCTGCTTTGAACTAAATAAGATTAATTAGCAGGAGGATGGAGTAAATTGTGTAAGGAGGAGATTAATTATTTGTGCTCTTCACAAAATACATGTGATATAGGTATGGCGCGAAAGAGAAGTGCGCATGGAGAATGCAAAATGCATACGAATTTTGAGTCGAAACTCTTGTAATGAAGAAATCACATGGTAGACCTGCGTGTAGGTTGGAGACGTATATTAAAGGGAGTTTTTAAGAAATTGACTGGGACTGGATTTGAGTAAATCTTGATATGTCCAGTGTTTGATCCTTTAAGCACTTTAATGAACCTTAGATAATGGTGGAGTTTACAACACACCCTGCAGAATTCCCTTTACGGGTAGTTACTATAGGATTCTGACGATGGTGTATAACACACAGAGACACTGGGTTTTCGGACTTTATCCATCGTCCTGGTTTTAAGATAAGTAAGAAAAACACGACGTTTCGGAAACAGGCTTAGTCCGAAAATCCAGTGTCTCTGTCCCTTTATGGGTGTCTGAGCAAGGAAGCAAGGAAACTTCGCTATATTTCATTTTTACAAATCTCGTGTCCACAATAGAAACAGCACTTGGTTAGCCGCCGCTGACCTCAGAAAACGCCTCCAGAAACTTTATCAGGTTCTAGTTCCTGTCCAGTTTAAAACTTTAGTTTGAAACTCTGTTCTTTGTAGACTGGTCTTATGTAACGAAGTAACATTTCTTAAAATACTCTCCTTTCAAATATATCAGTCAAGTTTCGGAACAGGACTTTCCATTGGTTTGTGTGGAATCTGAAGAAAAGCTCTCAGTTCAGTGTGTTAGAAAGAGAGGGCAGAAATATTGTTCTTTGGCAAGCTTTGAAAACAAATGACTACACGATTATAGCGAATTGGAAGTACCGCGTTCGAATAAAGGTCTGGCTTTCTGTTGAATAGAAGGAGGCTTCTTGCATTTTTTCTCAGCCTATGTGACCTCCATCTTTACTGCCTCTCTCATCCCTTTTCAGCTTACAGTGTACAGTTGTCTTCACAAATCAAGTAGCTGTGTTGCTGGGAGTCTGTCTTTGGAAGTCTCCTTTCGTGGGACGTGAAGCTTCACTCTAAGAATCTTCATCCAGACGCTACTGTGGGCCAGTGGAATCCATTTTCCACCCTATTACTTAAAGAATCATTTTAATATTATCCTTCCTCATACGTCTGAGTCTACAGCTCGGTTCTTTTTTCAGTTTTCCTGAATAAAAGTTCTCATAGACGTATATTTCTCATTTCCATGCATGGTACAATTTCCTGCCACCTGAGCCTCCTGGATTTAAAAAAAAACGACTGAAATGTTCACTAGTTCTTTCTGAAATCGCGATAAACTGAATGTCGCGTTTAAGTGCTTCATATGCCTCATTCATTCCTGTTTCATGTTCACGAGGTGCCATTTTTTCATCCTGGACCCATATGCTGGCCACCCTGATTCATGAGTCTAGCGATTTTCCTCAGTCTCTGAAAAACATTTCCCGGAAGTAACTCAAAATAGAGAAGACAGATTAATTGAATAACCTTTGACATTTGTCAGAAACAGCGAAGTTTCCATAACAGATGCAAGTGAAATAAAACAAAGAAATGCTATCCAGGAAGAAGCACTGACCAATAGGCAGAACGTGCGCGTTACGCATATAAAAACTATTGGCTTGAGGTTACAAAAGGTGGAATAAAGTCAAATATTCGTTAAACAAGGAGAAAGAATGTAATGGTTGGACTTTTGATGAAAATCACACAATGTTATATGGATTACAATATTTAAGTGCTCAGAAATACAATCTGAATTTATGTAAATAAGAACTAGCAAAAATCATAACGAATTTTACTGAAAAATCCACATTAATTTATTACAGGGAATTTTGGTGCAATTATGTCAGAAAAGGTTTAAGTAAGTCTTTATTAAATAATATAAAATACTGCTTGTTTGGACCTAAATATCTTTGCTGAAAATCATTAAGATGGGACTGAAGGCACAGCAGATGGAATTACTCAGACCAGTTTATCGATATAAAATCAGAGACCACGTGACAATAAAACAATTAAAGAGGTATTGAGGTTGCTGAGAAATGTAGAAGGCAGTGGAGAGCCCACGTAGAAAATATGACTACCAAAGGCGGCCCATACACGTACGAGTCTGGCTCGGCGAGGAGCCGGGCTCTAATTAATTTCACCACACACGGACGAGTTTGGCTCATTGGAACCCGAGCCGAGTCGGACTCGCGAGCCAGACTCGTATGTGTATGGGCCCCTTAAAGGGGCGATGCAACGCAGAGGTCGGAGAAGAAGAAATACTGGGAGACCAGTCGGACCGGCAGAGAACTCGCCCTAGCGGCAACAGCAGAAGTAACAGGAGGGCGTGATGTGGTGGTAATGGAGAACCTGGTAACAATTTAAGGCTAGATTAATGTGATTGAAGGAAGGATATGCATTCAATAGGGCAAAATATTTGAACATGAATTGTAGACTGTTTATTCAAATTTGTTCTTATGAAAATGTGTTTGTTTTTTTTTTCATTTTAAATTGAAGAAAAATTTCTTTCTCGTGAGCCATGCTTTAGAACATTTATTGGATAGGATTTTCGCCCATCATTTGAATATGATCTCATCGTTTACTTCTGTGGTCTGAAATTCAGTCCGATTTGCCCGTATAGTACCTCCCATCTTCACTCCTTCCTTCTTCTTGGAAGGAAATTCCTGTTACTGATTCCTGAAAACTTACTTCAGCAGCATAAATAATTTTCTTGCTAATTTCTGCTGTTGTCAGAATTTCTGATCTGTGTGAATATGTTCATGCCATTGTTCTGTACGATGTTATTTGAACATCTTTACAATTTTTATTTTTAAGGTTTTTTTTGTTAGTAATTTTGAGCCCCAAATTGTATTAATTTAGTCTATCCCTGTTTGAATTTTGAGGTTATATGCCTTAAATCGTTCCGGTTACTGACCTGCCCGTGTTTATTTCCGCTCCACTCCCAACAGTTGTACCGGGTTCTCTTTCCTTTGTCCTTCGCCTCTTTATTAGTAAAATGTCTGATGACTGTAGAGCTGGTTTGCCCTACTTAACGATAATCTTTCGGCTCTAGGCAGAATATATGTACATAAATCCTGCATGCTCTTAGGGGACTCGGGATAGTGGAATCGGTATAGCGACTGGCTACGGGTTGGACGACCGAGAGGTCGGAATTTGAGTCCTGGTAATGTCTAGAATTTTCTTCACGTCTTCCAGACCGGCTCTGGGGTCCACTCAACCTCCTATGCAATGGGTACCGGAGGTTCATTCCCCGGGATAAATCTGCCAGAGAGTGAAGCTGACCACACCTCCAGCTAGAGTCGAGGTCAAGAGATTGTGGATGTATATGTCCACTTCCCCATACGCCTTCATGGCGTAGTGCTTATTTAAGCACGGGGATATCTTTATGAAATTTCTTAGGATACATGTACGGCTGGGATTTCTGCTGGGTAGAATGGGCCAAAGCCGGTCACGGTAGCCGAGCGGTCTAAGGCATGTACTGTCTTCGCTCGCTTGGAAACCGGCATCGTGGGTTCGAATCCCACTCAGGGTATGGATGTTTATTTTGTGTGTATGCGTTTCTTTGTGTTTGTGTACAGGTAGAGGCCTTGCGGCGAGCTGATCACCCGCTCAAGGAGTCCTATCGAATGTGTAAGATCTAGAAAAACCGAAGTGAACGGAGAAGTTCATGGAGGCAGGCCTAGGCCCACTGGGGCTGTAGTGCCAAGGAAAGAAAAGAATGAGCCAAACGCGTTATTACTCCGCTAAACCACTCAGTCCTCGGTTTCGCACGCACAGCATCTGTTGCATATTATTACTTTGTTCTCTTCGGAATATGTTCGATGTATACGTAAAATAAATGCCGGCGACAGGCTGTAGCGTATTCGTTTCTTAGTGCCTTATAAGCCAGATACGTAGAATTCGTGTAGTGCACAGAACGCCATTGCTCATTGCAAGATCAATACCTCAAGACAAAGAACTTCGCGGAAAAGTGAACTGCGCTTTCCGTCTAGTTTTTCTTGAGCCCGTAAACATTCCAAATGAAGTATACACAAACAGATAAATTGCTTGATGTTCAACATTATACGAAAATGGTACCTAGAAAATAAACATGAAATTTTCTAGCATCAAGTGGCTTCCTAAATTCATGGGTTGCATCGTTAGGTCAGAGTGTTATTGAGTCTCTACTCCAATGCTTTACATTTCGTTGCTGTTGAACTGAATCAGAGAACACTGCTTGTTAGTTGCAGGCGAGCGACATGCAACTGGTCGCTGGAGCTCTCGTCTGAGCCGTTCTGAATTACAAATTCTCTCCACTTCTCAGTTCATACAGCAAATAAGTACTCGTTTGTAGAGACTGCGAGTGTGTCTCATGCCCTCCCTAGAACAGAACATTTGTATTGAAGAGATGCGTTCTGTATAAAATTTGCGGGAATCCCACATTTCACCGTGAGTGCAGAATCCTGTGCCAAACAGCTGCTGTCGTATCATTTTCCGGAGACCCGCAAACTTCCTTCATGCGAATCACTTGGTAAGTATAGACTTGAAGCAAGGCGACCCAGCAGGGCGTTTCCTGCAAGAATCACAGAGCTTCTAAGGCCACATGGTACGGGCCGTAACGCGACCCTTATTATGAATATATTGTATCTTCTGTAGTCTATCGACGTTTCGTCAGCAGCATATTTTATAGCGCCTGCTTTCTATGCTTAAGTAACTAACTCCACAGACCTGAATCATTCTTGATATACTCGAGAATTTTCCAACAATTTATGGAATCCGAAGGTTCATTTCCGTCTTCACAAGAGCTCTCTACTGGTCCCTATCCTGAGTCAGATCAATCCAGTCCACACTACTCTAGCCTATCTCCCTAAGATTTATTTTAATATTATTTGTCCGTCTACTCTTAGGTCTTCCTAGTTGTATCTTTCCTTTCTGCTTATTCACCAGAGTTATGCATTCATCTTCATTTCCATGCGTGTTACAAGCCCTGTCTTGACATGATCTCTCTAATTACTCCCGGCATAGCGCAGTCGGTACATCAACTCGTTACGGGCTGGACGGCCAAGGGGCCGGAGTTCGAGTTCTTTTGGGCGTAAGATTTTTTTATTCACTACGTCGTTCAATCTCATTCTGGAGTCCACAGAGCGTCCTATCTAATGGGTACCGGGGGCTCTGTCCCCGGGGGTAAATGGGCCGGGTCGTGAATCTGACCACTTATCTCCAGCTAGACCTGACGATTAAGAATATGTGGATCTATACAGTCACCTCACCTTATGTTTTCATGGTTAATTAATTAAGCACAGCGACAACGTCGCCTTTTTACTTTTACGGAAGTAAGGAATCTGATATCTGATAGGAAAAAATTGTGGTGTCATTCAGAAACCTTCTTGATTTCCGGACGCTATTTTACAAACCAAAAACTGAGCAAGCATTTACGAAAGAAAGTTTTGTGTGAGCGATGAGGATGGTGAGAGTTGCTCGTATGATTATTATTACAGTAACGTTTTAATCAGTTCTGTGTTTATTAAAGCTGAAAAATTACTTAATTTGTTTGTTAATACGAAACTACTTCGGTGCCCAAGAAGTGAAGTTTTCACAGTGATGACTGCGAATTGTTTTCTGACATGTGACACCTTGTACTCTAGCAGAATGGTATCGCCGTTTCGGATGAACCTACTGTCTTCATCTTTCTGAGTTAAATTCAGTAATAAAATTAATCCGAGAAAGTGGCATCTCATAGTTTGTACTATATTATCTACAGCCATACCATTGCAGGGCGACAAGTCCGGTTAAGTACCAAAATAAAGAGCGTATGCATCTGGCTGTATGGCAGGGAGCAGCGGTGGACACAGATGGCTTCCTACATTAATTACCACTATATATTCGTATATTTTCATAAGAAACAGCAAAACGATAGAGAAACTGATGACCTCTATAGAAATTGGTTGTATATGCGAAGATTACCGTATTTACGCATGTATAGGCCGCGTGCGTGTATAGGCCGCAGCACAATTTTCAGACAGAAATTATAGAAAAAATAATTTTCTTGGAATATTATTTCAGGAGTAGAACACTCTGTATTACTGATTATGAATATATATTTTTTTTAAATGAAGTGTGATTTCGAATATTTCGAATATAAGCCGCACCCCAGTTTTCCTCTTGAATTTTTGGCAAAAAATGTGGGGCCTATACATGCGTAAATACGGTAGTTCATTCTTCCTTTGAAGCATGAATTTCTTTTAAATTGTAAGCAAGCATTCAGTATCGGATCACGGCAATCGCACTGTTTATCCTGAGAATAATATGGAATCCGTAAATGCACTCTGAGCTACGTGCAATTTTCAGTTTTAAGAGAGACGTCAAGCGTAACAAATGTTTCACTCTAAATGGTTAACTAATTAGTATTTTTATGCATTTTTGAAGTGCGTCTTGTTATGTGTGTTAAGGACATTTATGATCAGGGAATACTTGACGGGAATGAGAGTTTGAATGCCGCATTGTATAGTTTAGTAGAATGGACATCCGTCGTGGATTTGGAGCAGGGCTAGAAACTGCAATCATAATAGGACAAGCCAACAGTGGCAGCAGTAATATCAGATTTGCATACCACCTCATACAAGCGCAGCAGGATACCTATTTAAGCTCAGAATGAAGACTCTCTATACACATCCCCGTCTGAGACGCTTCCCCACTTGCTGAGGCCCGAAAAGGATGAAATTGGCCGTAGTGGCTTCAGGATACTTCACTCGGTGCGAGCTAGCGAAGATGCATGTTAGACTAACAGCACCATCGAGGTCACATGCAATGAGAACACAAGGCTCATTAATCCCTTCCAGCTTAATCTTCTGCACAGGGAACTGAATGAGGACAGTGAAACCTCGATACTGGCCAGAACTGTGGGTTATTGATCGTCTGGTAAATGAGGTTATTGAGGTCCAGTTGCACACTCACAAATACGGGGAATTCATACAAAACAATAACGAACACGCTTCAACAATTCAGTCTGAATCTCTCACTTCCCTGTTAAGTAGCACTGTGCCAGGGCAACAGCAGAGTGCAAAACAATATACCTCCGCGTATTCCTGTCCTGGTTGTTGGTTCATGGGCACTAAGGACAAGGAACCCCAAAGTTTATATATTTATGTGGAACACATAGAAAGGGGCTCTTGGTCCGCCATTATGTTGCGGATGGAGGAGACGGCCTCTAGATATGGAAGGGAGCTACGAATATATTTCGTATGCAGTACAGGTACCGACAAGGGGCTGTAAAGTTGCATGTTACTGGACATATTATTGTGCATGTACTCGTAATTTGGAACTCCAGACCTGGAATTTGAGTGCCAGCAGGCTCCAGAGGCCAAGTTCATTCATTTCAGTAGCAAGATAAAACAGAGACTGCGTTAGATTCACCGAGAGTATAGAAGGTCAGGTGGGACAAGAGTGGCTCTGAACCAGCAGGAGATTACATATTTTCCTGCAGAAACTGGAATGCTAATCACATGGACATGCTCTTTGTGCTGAGGGAAATGGTGCTGCAAATGATAACACGTATTATGAGGAAAAAGCCGTATATTTCATCAGATCATAAATAACGTTATCGGTTTTCGTTCCCAAATATTCCATTGCAAATTAAGGACATAATAATTTTATCTTAAAAAGAACAACAGAAAATTAGGAAGGATTGTTACGTGAGTTGGTTGAGGGGTTATGCCACAAGTCGGAAGGTCGCGGGTTCAAGTCCCGATGAGGTAACTGAATTTTTTCAATTACCCTAATCCTTCCAGCCGCACTATTGCCCTGGGGTCGACTCAGCTTCTAACAGAAATGGGTACCAGGAATTAATTAAATAATTTTCCTGGGGAATAAAGCACGGCTGGCGCCTAAGGCTGGCAACCTTACCGCCATCTTTGAGCCGATTGTCTAGATAATGTGGGAGCCTCAACGTCGCCCAACTCTATGGGCCTTCACGGCCTGGTACAGCGATAACTTTACATTTTTTTACTTTTTGTTACGTGAAACTAGTAACGTTAGTGGAGCTGGATTTATAAATTTTTCCATAAGGAAATCTAATTGTTATGCGTACGACATTCCCGCTTCGTATTTTTCACAAATACACTTACACATTTTTCTAATTGGAAGACCTATAAATTGATTACATCTTGAGATCCAAAACGGCAACGGAGAGGTCGATACTGAGAAAACTTACTAATAGTTTGACGTGGAAATTTTGTTTCAAATAATTAACTGCATGGGAATTTCAACAGTATTTGTTTAACATCTCAAACACGCTTGCAGTTGTGAAAATTTCAGATGATAATGCGGAAGTCACTAAGGACTGGAATGTAAGAATATGAAAACGTCATCTAGAGTCCAGGTAACTTCACGTTATAGCAGCACATGCGATATTTTCAAAATAATTATTAATCATCAAAGTTAAATCGCAGAAGGCTGGTTAAGTTGAAATTGCTGCATAACCCAAGTCAAGTGACAGGAGGAAATCTGGTCAAAACAAATGATTTGAAACTGCTAGACGTTTTAGGAAGGCCTAAAAAATTAACGAGCTTGAAACTAGAAGAAAAATAATAAAAGATATGAGGGATTTGCATTAAGGCATGAATAATTTTAAAACTGGTGATTGTCCTGTGGGACTGATAATCTGCTTGCAGGTGTTTACGATATTTCTACTATGCAGAAGATGTGCGTCTACAAGCTGCTGACTAATGACAGTAGGCAGAGTCCAGTACAGCTGAGACATTAGTACTTGAATCTAAATTTTAGATTGAGCTGAAAAGTTAACAGACACAAATTGCCTGGTGATAAACTTTTCCAGAGAATTGATACAAGCAAGACAAATCTTTTCATTCTAAGATCCACAATTTTGATAATGTTTTTCAGAATGAAGAAGAAGAAGAACAACAACAACAACAGCTGCGGACAAAATTTATAGAAACAGCGATGAAACTGTGGAGAGTTAATATCGAAGTACGAGGCTTATCACTGTTGTAAAATTCATACTGAAATGTTATTCAGCATCTTCTTAAGCAGTGGAAGAGGTCTGTTGTTTTACCCATGTATGATAAACATGATAAATCTGACTATAGTAATTATCAAGTCATATGATTGTTATCTACTTCTTAAAATTTTATCCAGTATCCTTCTCTCAAAGTTAAGTCCACGTTTAGGCCAATTGTTTAGGATCGTCTTTTGGATGTAGGCGAAATATATCAGCTACTGGTCAGGTGTCACGCGCTAGCCATATACCCGAGAAGAAAATGGGAGCACAACGGGAAAGTACATATATATTTATTATCTTAACGAAACTTAGAACGAGTCTCTGGTTTACATAGGAGATAAGTGTTACGCAATACCTCATTGAATTCGATATACCCACGAAACAAGTTACGATAATTAAAATGTGCCTACATTAAACCTATTGCGAAGTTCGTGTGCTATTTAAATGGCCATAGGAAACTAGGATTTATTCTAATTAGAATGAACATATTACATTCCGTTTTATGGTGATATTAATTTGTTGGGCGAAAATATGAGCAGTATAAAGAAATAGACGATATTGTATTAGACCCTTTAAGAATGTTAGTCTACAGATAAGCGCAGATAAATATACGAATATACGTGTACATTCAGGATGCAGGACAGAGCAGTTTAGTTCGGAATAATAGGGAACTTCGCCAAGTCGCAGGTAGGCGGGTATGTACTCGATCATACTCTTCGTCCTTTCCGCTAGTTCTGGTCACTTCCGGAAGGGGCAACAGCGTACTGAGCCAACAATATTATCGTTTTCTTTATAACCAGTGACGTGCATGATTGATCAGAGAGCTTTTGTTGTTGCGACATACTTAGGAAAGAGGGCTTACATGAAGAGCATTGAAAGATTCATTCCGTGTCTTCAAAATATAGCGGGTCTGAACTATTAAGGAGTGGCGGACCGCAGAGTCAGTGCCCTATAAAATATGAAATCACCACTGACGAGAAACCTGAAGACATTCAGGAGCGGTGACACGTAAGCCGTCTGAAGTATTCGGAAGATAGTTGTGTCTGTAGGCTGGGATCCCAAAGCAACGAAATTAATAATATCACGTGGATCAGTGACTTGTAGACGGGGTTTGGATTGATGAATAAATTTATTAAATACAAGTGGTAACTAAAAATAATATAACATTAAAGATTACTTTAATTATAACACATGAACTAAAGTCGCCAATATCTGCTTTAAATAGTTGTTGCTAGGTAACACATTTCAAGGCCGCGCCATAACTCAAGCGGTTAGTCGCTGGCTTCCCACCGCGGCTGCCCGGGTTCGATCCCGGGATTTGGTCAAGTAGGATTTGTGGTGGACAGTGTGGCGCTGGGACAGGTTTTATCCGAGTACTTCGGTTCCCTGCCAATCTTCATTCCACCAATTGCTCCACAATCACCCTCACCTATCATCTGGGGCTGGTACAATAGGCCAGAAGTTGCCGCAGTACAAGGGCTTAGTCCCACCCCACTAGCTACAAAAGAAAACACAATTCAACATTGGCTATGCTTTTACAAAGTTTTCACTATACTCTTCCTGGCAACTGAATTTGACAGAGGAACGATCACTTAAAATCAGTATGAACACTTCTTCGAAAAAATTCTCCAATGTTAATTCTCTCCCTTAAATTCGCTGTACCACTTGAATCTCCTGGTCCTAATACTCAACTAATTTTTAACGTAGATTATCTTAGAGATAACTCCTGGTACTGAAGACGCACAGAAGACGCATTGAGAGCACTGTACACTAGCAGTTCCTCTATTGTTACAGAGATGTGTTTATGATTGCCGTTGCATAGAAACGGCAAGTTTGTATTGCTGCGTGTGTGTATTTGTTGACACGAGAATATGTCTACCGAGCCGTTGCCTAGCAGTGCGCCAAAATAAAATTTGGTTCGTGTAGAATGATAGCTGTGCAGAAGTTAAACCTAAAGATGCTCCTCAGAGAATTCAGTTTTGTAGTTAAATGCTCAAAAAATGTGCACGTAGAACCTCAACTGATGCTCATAAACGATGACGCATGTTTTCATTTAAGCGGTCATGTGAAACATCACGAATCATGAGAGGCAAAAATGCCCACGCAATTCAACAGGTTCCGTTACATAAATTTAAGAGTGTTGTATGGTATATTACAAGTTCTAGGCGAATCACAGGCCCAGTGTTCTGCAACAAACCGTGAACTCGGACCAATACGTCAGGGAGAGCTGCTTGGAGGTATATAGTAGGACTACATTCAACATGACATCGCTACTGCGCATACTGCACACAGTTCAGTGAGTGTATTAAAAGAGCTGTTCGATGGCAGAATGGTTAGCACAGGATTGTGGCCTTTAAGATCCCCGGGCAGCATGATTTGTGGAAGCATAACGGAAAATTTGACAGGAACACACCTCGCATTGCTGAAGGTTCCTGAAACGAGATGAGGGATGAGACTGATTCCATTTTGACTGACGAACTTCAGCGCGTTTCGCAGGGATTCCTTCGTAGTCGTGGGGCCTGTTTAAGGGCCGAGCATTTTCTGTAACGTCTGGAGAGTTTTTGTTATTTTACTTTCTGTTTTTGAAAGTTTCAAGTTACAGAACGAGAATTTTAATGGTGGTTCTGAAAACAAGTTCGCGCCCGAAGCTGACTGACCAGTCAGTGGACTGAGTGTCGGTTAAGGTCCAATAAGTAGCCGGCCTGCCTGCGGCGTTGTGGACCGTCTTCTTATTAAGAGCCCTTTATATAAATATTTGTAATACATTCTTTGAAAATATGACACGGCCAAAATATTAAGGAAACACAGCAACACACGAAAATTAAATCAAGAACAAATTGATTTCGATGAGTTCCCGCTTTATGTGAAATATTTTACCTTTCCGACCGCCATTAAAAAGAAAAATTGACCTATACAGAGATACAGTTTTAACTGTTATTGGACCAGATAAGTCGGCTCTTGGAATGACGCTAATTCTGGAGTTGCCCCATTCAAATCTCGGCCAGTACATTTAGCACTTTTTTATAGGATTCTACAGCTGCTTCAGGCAAATACGGGGATAGTGTCTCCCACGAGGTCATGACACTTTCTACGTATTCTGAGTTGCTGGAAGCACCGTTAAATAACCCACTAATAAATAAAATATCATTTTGTATGGCTGTTAACATAGTTTGTGACATGAAGGAAATGACAAGTACTGAGTGTGAAGAATTTTGTCTTCCGGGATTTAACGTTGTACTCGTATTGTCCAGTACATATCATGTCCAACTCCAGGGCAGAAGTTTAATTCTGCTTGTTGCCTGTCGTCATGCTGGTTTTTCCAGGGAGAGGCGCTATGCTCTTCCGAATCTTCCGCTGACGTTTACTGAACTAGGCGGTGTTAAATCGCAAAGAAGGAACTCTCGAAGTGGCCGGAGTGAGAGCCTGATATTGAACAGATTGTACGGCTTCTAACGAGAGCATCCAGTTGAAAGCAGTTGGACCTAACATGTAACTGTAAGGGAAGACTCCAGAGCATTTCATAATGAGGAACTACGCTGAATATGATACCATAGAAACAGTGGAAGGCCGGATGACTATGTGTGCCTCCGTCGGATCGGATCAGTGTAGCGAGACTGACCCTTGCAGATAACAACGAAAACAGGAACACTAAGAGAAATTTCGTAATTTATGATCATCAGTTAATGTCATTGTGGTGATAAAATCAAGAATGGAAATATGTGCAATGCATATTAGCACTCCTGTCAAATATTAATAGTGCATTCATTGTGGTAGGATGTCGTTGTTGTTGTTGTTGTTGTTGTATTTGTTGCAGTTGTTTGTATTTCTGTAATTGTTGTAGTTGTTAATCGTATTTGGTTTGTATTCACTGTGGTAGGATGTCCTTATTGTTGTGTTTTGTGTATTGTGTTTTGTTTGAACGTTTTGTCACTTAGTGTAATGTGTGTTACTTGTCTGTTGTGTCCTATTGTGTACTACTGCCACCGGACTAAAACCCAATTGCAGTATAATGAATAATATAAACATATTCAGAAATCACGAAGGGAGCCCATCAAACTTGGATACAACATTACAAGATGGAAAGAAGTATTAAAAGTAAACATTAAGGAATGGGGTGGGAAGGTGGAGCTGAGTTCTTCTGGCTCATCACAGGGATCGGTGACGCGCTGTCGTGAACACGGTAATTAATCTTCGAGTTCCATGCATTCCGGGTATTAACCAGCTGAGCCTCTGTTAATTTCCGAAGAAGGATTTTGCTTCCCAGACATGGCTAACTTGTTTACAACTGTGGTAAACAAGGTCAAGAGTTTTGCACTGTCGCCATGTTTTCGTTGAGTCACCCATGGCATCAGTGTCTGAGAATGGAGAGAGACAGGGACTAAAAATGTCGATGGCATGTTGTGCAGACGCGTGTGAGCTTCGAGAAAGTTGTTGTAGCTATTAACGCACAGAGTTCATATGGAGAGATTTAATCTCAAAAAAATAAACGAGATGGTCGGAAAGGTAAGGGGAAGACTGGCAGTGACAAAACAACGCACAGAGTTCATATGGAGATGTTCAATCTCAAGAAAGAAAATGATGTATAGGGCCAAGAGCAGTATCGTGCTGAAATCAAAAATAGGTTCGAGGCTTTGGAAAACTTGGACACTGAGATGAGTCTTCATGAAGCTTGGGACTCTATTAGAGAGAATATCATATTTTCTGCCAAAGAGAGTCTTTGTTACTATGAATTGAAGTAGCATAACTCATGGTTCGATGAAGGATGCTCAAAATTATTAGATCAAAGGAAACAATCTAAATTGCTGTGGTTACAGAATCCAAGAGAAATAAATGACGATAATTTGAACAATATAAGACGTGAAATCAGCAGGCATTTCAGGAATAAAAAGGGGGAATATCTGAAAGACAACATTAATGAGCTTGCAACGAATAGCAAGAACAAGAACATTAGAGACTTGTATAGAAGAATAAATGACTTTAAGAGGGGTTAAAAAAACGGATGATGATGATCTGCTTGCAGATTCCCACAACATTTTGAATAGGTGGAAGAACTACTTGTCTCAGTTATTGACAGTTATAGACCCTACAGTTTCGAGCAATACTCGAAGCTCAGACAAGTAATAACCATGCAATGGGATGTTTTTAATGCTAGTGGGGCGGGACTAAGTCCCTTGTACTGCGGCTACTTCTGGGCTATTGTACCAGCCCCCAGATAATAGGTGAGGGTGATTGTGGAGCAATTGGTGGAATGAAGATTGGCAGGGGAAATCGAAGTACTCGGAGAAAACCTGCCCCAGCGCCACTTTGTCCACCACAAATCTCACTTGACCAGACCCGGGATCGAACCCGGGCCGCCGCGTTGGGAAGCCAGCGACTAACCGCTTAAGCTATGGCGCGGCCAAAAAGTAGAGTATATATAACTAAAATTTTGGCTGTGGTACTGTATGTTTGTGAAACTTTGTCTCTGACATTAAGGGAGGAACACAGGCTAAGGGTGTTTGAGGACAGGGTGTTGACAACATTTCGACCGAAGAGAGATGAAGTGACGGGAGGTCGGAGAAAACTGCATAATGAGGAGCTTTATAATTTGTACCCTTATACAAATATAATTAGAATGATCCTTCCAAGGAGGATGAGATGGGTAGGGCATGTAACACGAATGAGAGAAAAGAAATGCATATAGGATATTTGTGGGAAAGACAGAAGGAAAGAGACCACTAGGAACAGCAAGACGTAAGAGAGTGGATATTATTAAAATTGATCTTAGAGGGATAAGCTGGTGTGATGTGGTTGAGAGTAGGGGCCCAGTGGAGGGCTCTTGTGAACACTGTAATAAACCTTCCCAAAGACGGTTCTATGAAGTTAGTCAGACCTTTAACTTTTAGTATTATCAGTGTTATATAACTCGATGTTTATTTCTCAGGAATGCAGATGATGTCATGAGAATGAGAGTGAATCGGGTTTGCTATTCATGTTGCATGGACATCCCTGTATTTCAACACAAAAGTTATTTCAATTTGGGAAAATCTGCCGCTTTCATGATACACCAAATTTTCTATTTCGGCACTTTAAATTTGTTACGAAATCAGTGAGGAGTCCTGTAGATCTGCCACTTCTCAGTTTATAGCTCAATAATTGAAAAAAGAGCATATGGGATGCCCTGGTATTCGCGGGACTGAAAGGCAGTGGAATGTTTTCTGTGAATGTAAGATTAAGAAATTAAGTGGAATTTTGTTTTATAGCATTTAAAATATCTGAAATTAGGAACAGTATACAGTACTTTTAGACCGATATATTCATTTAATTAATTATATGTAAAATACAGGCCGAAGTGTCATATTAAGAGATAATTTTTATTGAATAACTTTAGGGATTCAGTAGCAAATTTGTTATTTACAGAAGGAAGAATGTACTTATTGCAGGCCTACTTCTCCCTTTTCAGCAGCTGATATAAGACAATACCATCTGGCCACACCGCTTCGCAAATTAGAAACATGGATGTCCCATGTTGCAGCTGTTCCCCTTAAATTTCACTGCTATTTGAAATGTATACTGAGTTTATTAATAATTTATTTACTGCTAAGCGAAGCATGTTCTCGAAATTAATTAATTTGTCATACATGCTTGTGTACCGGAATGATGAATTGCAGTTTGTGTAGACTGCAGCAATTTGTATTGATAGCAATTCAGGTATTAGTATTTTGAAACATGAATATAAAGTGAAACGCTGCCGATGCAAAATGTCCTCTCAAATATTATTTTACGAATTTCCAGTACGCTTCTATAATGTAGAGGGACTACTGTTATATAATGCAAGGCAAATCATATTTTACAGCCGAAAGAAGAACAATATACTCCAAGATAATCAGTCTGAATTCAACTTACGAGTTTTATTGGTTTTAAACCGAAAATTTAAAACGGGTTCTGAATCCGATATTAGCCTCTTGTAACCTGTCTGTTATAGGGTGTTGTTATTGTTAATCGTTGGTTGAATAGTTAACTGATATTTAACTACGGCACTAGATTTGAATTCAAGCTAACCACAATGGTTAGTGATGACCATCGGTATATTTTAGTCAATTTGCTACATGCTTTTTATCTTAGATGCGTCTTGATGTTACTATCTCTCTTTGCTTTCTTCCCCAATTGGCTTCCTGGGCACAGTTCTGTAGGCTGTATATTCAGCCTATCTTAACTCCCGGATTGTACTAACGCTTCATGTTACGCGATATTTAAGCCAGAAATGTTATGTTTAGGCTTATACTTCTTCACTTCCAACATATTAAGGTCCAAGTATGTTCCTCTTCTAGAAGTTTGTGACGATGTTACATTGATACAGTTATGTTCCAGGGCATTATCCAGCGACCAGCATGTGTACAGCAAAATGTGTTGGAAAGAAGCGAAGCTCTTGCAGATTGAACCAAACACCACCTGCAGGAAATACAAGGAATCCTCCCACATGCTTCTTGATAGGCCATCCGATCAGTCGACCCACCTTGAACATCTCTCCCAGCAGAAGTAAAAAGAATGCAGTTCCGTCCTGTGTAGATTGAGTGGAAAAGCAGGCTATTTTTATGCTGATACCGTGCATAGAATTTATCTCTCCGTTGGGAACTTCTGTTCTTATAGCTCTTTGGTGCTAGGCTTCATACACGTGGAATTTTTAATATTTCAGTACATTGTCTTAACTCTTGCAGATGGTCTGTGCATACCTTATCTTGGGTTAGTGCAGATGTCCGGAGTTAGAGACCAGCTCCATCTATTGGGACGAAGTGAGAAGATTTTACGTGAAGATGGAGACAGAATCCAGTCTCCGAAACGTTGTGTTCTAAATAGAAACAGGACGATGAATAATGTCCAGAAACATAATAATTATATATTCCTCTTCTGTTTTGAACAGGTGCAAATATATCCCTGATCTGTTTTCAAACACTTGTAATTTACGTAATGTATAGATAAAGGGTGAAGTGTGCGTGAAACAAAGCACTACATCACAAAACCATATGAGGTGTGTTTATCCAGTTCTCTGAGCATTAGTATTGATGCAGCGAAATGGTTGGATCTACATCCGCCCCACTTTCTGCACCAACAGGAAGGGACACAACGCCAATTTTAAAAGAGAATGTGTGACCTCGAGTGACCTCGAGATATAAGTAAAGGAGTCTTGTGACGCGGCAGTCGAAGATATTGCAGGACAGATGTCGTAGTTTGTTATTTATTGGTTTTTTAAGTATAACAACAAGTTGTATGGGTGCAATCAATCCAAAATACGTCTATGAGTCACGCACACCTCCAAATACACGAGTATAACAAAATTCCCCATCCCCCATCACCACCTCTCGTGATTAGTGTAACGGTGTATGGTGCACGAAATACAGTTTGTGGCGCCATTTAATATTTGAGAACCCCTCAACTTGGGACCCAGACGAAAAACATCTATTTTGCCCAAACCGGCTTTACCGATCAGGCGGATGTCATACTTCGATATTGAGCAGCCAAGGTTAGGTATACAGGGCAACCGTCGGTTACATTTGAAAGGCAACGAGGTCAGGTGTACGAGTATCTGAGGAAGTGTGTACTCTTATTGTCTTTCGGCGAAGTTTTTGAGTTTGAATTTCATCAGTTACGGGAAATGGATCACTTGCCAGATTCATTTATAAGGTATTACAATATTGTCACATGCATGGGTGTACGCGTGAGGAAAGTAACGAGTTCTAGTTCGGATGATTGAATTTATTATCACCTTGGCTACAAGTTCTATTAACTACAATTAATACAGCCGTATTGCTGATTTACACACTTCAGCCCACCGTTGTCCACCTACTAGGATTCCTAGTTTTCACTATTCGTCTCCTAGCAACGGATCTCAACACAGAAGCTAGTGCTTCAAATCACTCCTAAGTCTTGCCATTTCTTGTTCAATCAACTTGGAACCTCGGAACTCATCTAAAAACTTTCCTGGACTCTTAAGTACACTGCACTGCGCTCTACATCAGTCTGAGCTGTAACAGGTTTCGTTATAATAGGCTCCGCACAGACAACACAGAAAATAGAGGTCACGTGATTCTAAGTCATCGTGTACGTACATTGGCGTGCTGACTGTCGCCTAGCAACTTGCTATAACATACGTCCACTGAAGCACGTGGATGGAACGTGTTTATCGAGCAGTTGTCTAGAAAGGCTTTGAGGAATTTCGTTACAATATTATGTAAGTTTTGAGGTTTTCACGGCGATGACTATGAAGAAAGTCGTCTTCTGGGATCTGGCGCCGTGTATTCGTTTCAGCCGACGTTTCGGAGGAACGTATCGCCTCCATCTTCAGTGCAGGTTAATTGCGTTGCGAATAGAGAGAACAGTGGTTGTAATGATTAAGAAGTGAAAAGCGCTACTCAAGAGAACTACACCAAGTCACCCCAGCTCTTCTTCATGTCATTGACGTCAGTAGCCTGTCCCCTGTAATCATGTTATTGACGTCAGTAGCCTGTCCCCTGTTAATCATGTCATTGACGTCAGTAGCCTGTCCCCAGCCAACCGGTTCTTCTTGTCTAACCAAAACCACCTTGCCATTGACCTCCAAGTTGCATGGATTCACTGGCCGTCCCCCCCCCCTTCGCCCCCTGACCATATATGGCCTTAATCGCTCTTCACTGTTCCCATTGGTCCCTCTCCCTAAACACCCCCCTGCCTACTTCCTACATAAAGTAGCGCTTTTCACTTCACAATCATTACAACCACTGCCCTCTGTATTCGCAACGCAATTAACCTGCCCTGAAGATGGAGGCGATACGTTCCTCCGAAACGTCGGCTGAAACAAAGAATACACGGCGCCAGATCCCAGAAGACGACTTTCTTCGTTACAATATTATTTAAATTAATATTTAGTTACCATCCAATTAATTATCTGGAGAAGAAGCCTTGTGGAGGAAAGGGCAGATGAATTCAGAAACCATGGAGGGCATTGTGGCTTAACTCTTTCACGTAAGGTGAATGCCTAAATCGAGTAATTAGGTATTCATGTCGGAACAAGTAAATTTCACCTACGTTCTTGAAAGAGAAAGAAAAACCAATCTCCATCCTATAGGTAGATATATATATACGCCTTATGAACACGTGCGCGCGCGCACCTACACACATACACAAACACACACAAACACACAAGCGCGTAATTTAGAAAAAATATTAAATGCATTAATCACATCTGCTACAATGTAGTAGAAACGAGTTAATAGCCTGTTTAAATGTGAATGTGATATATTGAAAATATTCAACATTTATCAACGAATTTCTAACATACGGACACGTTTAGTACGTTTTGTATTGTAAGTTGAAACTTATGAATGCAGCCAAGTTTTCTTTCCTCAGATATGGTACAAATTCAGCTGCAGCATAAAATAGGACGCAGATCTTTAAGGAAGGGCCTGATTTGAAAGCAGACACTTGAGGTTATAATGCTTAAGTGGAAGGTAGTGGAAGTAAGTCATTATGTAAGATCCGACTGAAAATTAATCTTGAAGAATGGAAGTTTCGTAAGCTTAGCCTTTCACATTTGCTGGGAACAGGAAACAGATAATATGATATGTAAATAAAATACCGCTCGCGGACAAAAATATCCTAAATGCAATTATAAACCAATATTCTGGGGCTGAAGGCCATAATTCTATAAACTTGCTGATTTTACTTAGAATTAAGAATAACAGGCAATTCTGAGCGCTTATTTAGTGGACATTGGAGACCCCAGCAGAAAACGCTAGATGATTCCACTCCTTCAAGTATTGGTGGTTGTTCAGTTGATCAATATGTTATGAGCAGGGGAGCCGAGATTTCACATCTTCAGAATGAAGGTATGCCAGCCAACGAAATCAGTACTATTAATATAGTAACAAACTGTTAAACCACCTTATTTTCTTCAGTTATTTTCTTGCACTGATGTACTACGTCTACCCACTTCTCACACCAAAAATATAATGAAATATGTTTTTCAAATGAACTCTTCCATATCTCGCAGACCAAATTAAATTTAATAATATTCTGAGTTTTTTTTTAATGTTAGTGGGGTGGGACTAAGACCCTTGTACTGCGGCCACTTCTGGCCTATTTTACCAGGCCCAGATGATAGGTGAGGGTGATTATGGAGCAATTGGTGGAATGGAGATTAGCAGGGGAAACCGAAGTACTCAGAGAAAACCTGCCCCAGCGCCACTTTGTCCATCACAAATCCCACTTCACTAGAACCGGGATCGAACCCGGGCCGCCGCGGTGGGAAGCCAGCGACTAACCTCTGTAGATATTCTGAGCTTAGTTGCTCGAGAAATTCCTCACCTCCTATGGAACCCGAAGTTTCATTATCGCCTCCGCAAGAGCCTGTCACTGAAACAAATTCTTAGAATGTGGAATCTATTCCACATTCTTGCGTCCTGATTGTTTGAGATTCACGTCAACAAAAGCATTTTAAGCAAGCATAGTTCTCCTAAGTGGATGGTTCCTTTCAGATTACGAACAAAATGTTGTTCAATTTTAATTGTCTTCCCCATGTGAATTACGTATTCGACCCATTTTCCTGAATTAGATTTGATCATAGAATTCTCAGAAGAGTTAGGATTGCTAAGTACCTAATTTCTTAGCTTTCACTATTCACGAGCTACTTTTTTTAACAGATCCCTCTGCTATTTTTCTCCAAACTCTTAGAACATGCCGTAGTAAGAGAATTGTCGGTCTTTCGGTTGGCTATGGCAATTCTTGTTCCAACAGTTCCTTTGACAGAAAATTCATATGTTTGTCCCCGTGACGTACTTAGAATTGTGGGAATCCATCAGCCCTGTTAAGGTTTGTAAGTTGTAGAGTGGAGGGGCTGCCCGCGCCAGTGTTCTGTGCAATGCTGAACCAAATCAATACACGCGAGCGGACCAGTTTGGGCGGGTTCTGCTGCTCCAGCCAGCGGCCGGGACAACACGGACATTGTTGCGGGACCAAAGCCACAGGTTTAAAAATACACAAGCACAGGATCGCTTTGCCGTATTAAACAAGAGTCTTGAAGGTAACATTTAAAATACTCTAGAAATGGTGTATTTAACAGCTATTCCTAAAATTCTTCTGTACTTAGAAAAACTAAACAAATATTCAGCTGCAAATTTTGATATCAAGATTTCATCTTCAAACTGATGGAATATTCTCGTTACTAATAATTACTGAATTATGTAACTAACTACAAGGAGATGAGGTTACTAATAATTACTGAATTATGTAACTAACTACAAGCAGATGAGCCGTTCTTGAGAAACCATCAGTTGTGCAGCTACTCAAAAACTTCCCAATATTTTATGGAACCCGATGTTTAATTTCCGTGTTCACAAGAGCCCTCCACTGGGCCTTATTCTGAACGAAGTCAATCTAGTCCATACCACCCCATCCTGTCTCTCAAATGTAGTATATTTTAGTATTATTCACCCACCTACGTCTAGGTCTGCCTAGTGGCTTTCCGACCAAAACCCTATATAAATTTCTTTTCTCTCCGACTCATACTACATGCCTTGTCCATCTCATCCTCCTTGTCGTGATTATACTGACACTCGGGGAAGGCTGCAGTGTTAATGAAGCTCCTCATTTTGCAGTTTCTTCCATCTCCCTGTCACTTCATCTCTTTATGGTCGAAATATTCCCCTCAGCACCCTGTTCTCAAACACCCTGTCTTTGTTCCTACTTTAATGTCAGAAACCAGGGTGAATACCCATAGAGAACTATGGGGAAAATATAGATTTGTATGTTATAATTTTTACGTTTTGAGGCAGCAGACCAAAGAAAAATATTCTGGACTGAATAGTAGCAAGCCTTACTCGAAATCCATCACCTCTTTAATTTCCTCATTGACCAAACTTTGGTTTGTTACTGTCGTTCCCAAGTATCAAAACTATGTCACATTTTCAGAGGAACTGTTAGCTGTCTTTGTTATGATCTTGTCCTGCATTCAGGTGAAGAGACAGAAACATATATTTGCCCAGACCAACCTCCTTTCTGGCAGCGATTAGACTTTATTTTTGTGTTTCTTTACATATCACCCTGCAGCAATATTAAGATTTAAAATTAAAGTCGTTTAAAATTTGTGACTGAACTACATGTTTCGGCCTACTCGGCCATCATCAGTTGCTTTGAAACTCCGTAGAATTACTGTGACTTCGTGTTACTGCGATCGGTGATTTCTTATTTATAATATTCATAAATGGAGTCAATGTAGTTCGTATTTTTATGCCACATGTATTGTCTCTGTAATGGATAGTGATAAATTGTATTAGTGTTGTGATAGTTAGAAAATACTGTTACATTCACAGCCAATGCTAGGTAACGTGTTGGTAAACTAGTTCCTGGGACGACAGTTTCTTGGTAAATATTTCTTCCTAGATTACGGAACAGTAGAGGAGGTAATGTTTTTGGTGTCCGCGGTGATGTTACGCAAAGGTGGATGATTCTCACATGACGTGTGTTGCCTGTGATGCGTGTTCGTTCCTTCGTTATAGAAGTGAACAGCTTTCGTTGGGTTCAGGAACGAGTCAGCTCTTAGTAGGAGTTAGCCAAAGGAAGTAGGCGAAGAAGAGCGAATTTGAACTAGGTGTACAAAAGAATCAGAAGTCGGCCTGTGAAGAATTAATGTACGATTTCTTTCTTTCCTTGGCAGTACAGGCCCAGTGGGCCTAGGCCTAACTCCATGAACTTCTCCGTTCACTTCGGTTTTTCTAGATCTTACACATTCGGTAGGACTCCTTGGGAGGGTGATTAGCTCGTCGCAAGGCCTCTACCTGTACACAAACACAGAAAAACCCACACACACAAATTGACATTCATGCCCTGAGTGGGATTCGAACCTCCGATCCCGGTTTCCAAGCGAGCGAAGTCGGTACATGCCTTAGACCGCTCGACTACCGTGACCGGCCAACGTGTGTTTAGAAAACTTTATTTACGTGTAATGTTTGGAGTGTGCAATTCGGTGAGACTGTTATAATTCCAATAGGACAAACCTGTGAAGACTAGTGGAGATAGACTGAAGAGATTCGTGTTGAGTGATTGTAAATTGTGTAAATCAGCAGCGGTATAATAATTATTTGTAGTTACAACTTGTAGGTTATTAATAAATCCAATTATCACTCCGTACCCAGTCTCTAGTCACACATATAAGTTACAATATTAACATAATATATCATTACACATTACGGAAAGAATACGTAGGTCGGAAATATCGGTTAATTCTTAGTGGAGTAAATGACGTTCGTATATCTAATACTAAATTGGATCATAAAGACGCAGGATACAAGGGACTCCGATTTTTCGGGGCGGATAGGAAATGAATTTTACAGGATAATCGGAAAACTCGAGTATTCCTTTAAAAGAAAATGTAACTAATTTGTAGATTGGGATTTTCAAAATTATAGCGGACAATCACTGAGCAGTCAATCAATCAGTGGCACGTAAGACGATCTCTGTGTCCATGATCAGATCATTCTCAGTTTTCCTGATATATGGACAGAAAAAACAGCAGCAAAGTTTCCGAGCAACGGTGGCCCCTCTGCCTGATACTGCTCAAATAGAATCAAGAGCCGACGAACCTCATTAGCATTAATGTATGTAAATATGTTTGTTTATAGTCCTGTAATTGTTGTTTTTATGTGGCATTGAAAATATATCTGTCATTACGATCACAAGTACTGAGCTTTCGTAATGAAACTGTGTGTACGAGAACACGGGGAATAATTTAGCGTCAGATGTAACTGTACTCAGCGGCCGTGGGAACTTGTAGCACGACGCTGCGTTAGAGTCCCAGCGGGATGGCGTCCTCTTGCCCCACACTCCACCATTGGCACGCTTCAGAAGTGACAGAGGAAGCAGATGGAAGCTTGCTGTTCAACGCAAATCATGTGCACGTTAAAGAAAACAAGTTCAAGGAGAAAGACCCGCAACTGCAAAGGAGCAGATAATCCAATTCTGATAACAAATACGTAGGCTGCATATTTCCGTTTAAATGAAGGGGGAGTTGTTCCCGCGAGAGATTGGTTCTTTCATCCGACTTCTCGAACATAGGCAGCCTGCCTGCGTCCTACGTTATGCATCCTTTCTCTGCATGTCATGAGAGTCCTCATAACCAAAACTATTTCTTTCTCCCACTCCTGGAACTTGCATTATTTACTCCGCCTATATTGAGTTTTGTATCTTCTGCTTTTGGTTATGGCGTACTTTGCAGCATTAAATTCGGAAAATATGTTTCAGCATGTTTGCTAGAGTCATCCCAGTCGAAGAGTGCCCCAGATGCACATTCGAAATTTCAACTGATGTGTTTCTTATGATAGACAATAACGTGGGCTTTTGATTCTGCATGAAGTAAGGCTTGCATGTTTCATCTGAACATCTTGCATTTTTTTAACATGCGAAGTGAGCGGATAAAGCCCTATGCTGAGAGAATTACTGGCGGTTATAAAAGTGGATTTAAAAATTGAAGGTCAGCTAATGATCAGATACGTACATTAAGACAAATTTTAGATAAAAGGAGCAGAGTTGAACACCATTACTTTCCATTTATTGATTCTAAATCAGCTTCCGGTAGCATTAAGAATCCACTGTTGAAAACAATGTCAGAATTTAGAATTGCAACAAAACTTGTATGATCGACAGAAGGAACACTGAAAAATGAAAAAAAACCAATATATATATATTTATATATATATATATATAAAGTGAAATATACACCGATTGCTAGAGGGAGAGAGTTTAGCATGCTTACTATTTAACTTTGCTTTAGAGAAGGTAATGAGAGCTGCACAACTTCAAATAAAAAGCACTATTTCTAGTACGTAAATACAGATATTTTCTTATGCTGACGATATAGATATAGTGGGCCGGACAGTGAGTTCTGTTAAGAAAGCATTCCTTGCACTGTCAGCTGCTGTAGAGACAATGGGACTGAAATTAAACGAAATGAGAAGTAATTTCATGCAAGTAAATTCTGAAATAATATAAGAATTTAATATTTTGGGAAAATAGTGTTAGATAACAAACGTATGTTTAAAGAGTTCAGAAACAGAATAATTTTGAATAACTGACGCTACCATGGAGTGAATGGAAAATTTAAGTCTCACTGAGCTAAGGATGCTCACTGTGAGAGGCAGAAGACGAAGGGCACTGGACAGGATGGATTGAAAAAATGCCTTGGAAGCGGCCAGGGCCCATGCTGGGCTGTAGAACCATGAGTAGTAAGCAGGCCTTGCATACTTCCCATTTTCAAAACAGAATTGTATTCGTTTGATTGGGGCATTGTTTACTATGAAATAAATATACAAGACATTACTCGCACACCACCTAGGCCTACTGCAAGTCACAGCTCAGCTGCAGTGTTCTTCATGCGCACTGTTTATTGTCGAAACAATTTAAGTTTTGACCTTTTCTAATACCCCTTGTCAGAATAAATTTTAAGGATTCTTTTTGCATAATGATCATTATCATAATAGAAACGTAGATCTCTCTCGCACTCTATCGTCATAAAATATATAAGGCATTATTCCCAGTGCTTATGCTTATGCTTAAAATAATTAGCTTCTTTCCCAGTTGTTAATTGTGAAACGTGTGGAAGCATTTCATACACTCCAACGTCAAAATATGAATTCAGGTTTCTTCTTACTCATTGTAAATTTTGAAAGTAAAATTTCCGGGTGTTTTTTCGTTAGCTGTTCAAAATAAAAGTGTATTTTGTTATAACGGACAGTGGCCAAATTCAACCTTAGAACATGGTGTCCAGGTATTCACACAAACTTTTCAGATTCATCAGGCAGTACATTAACCGTACATGCGCTTGGTCCCCACATGTGCAGAATATTGGAGCACATCTGCTGCACGCCGAAGAATTATAGTCAGTATTGTTACTGTAACTCAATGAAGCGAGGGGCAATCGCTTTGTTAGTTATGCCAGTTGACTGCTCTTAGTTAGCCGCGAATATTCAGCATATCTTTCCTTAATGAACACACGGTATGTACATAATGCTTGTAATTATGCCACTCTATGCGTTATTCAAACACAGTTATCATACTAAAGTTTCTAACACAGCAGTAAACTGTACTACTACTACTACTACTACTA
>NW_019722965.1:742371-804580 GCF_002891405.2 Cryptotermes secundus | reverse complement strand
GAAATTAATAAAAATAGTGATAATAGTAAGAGTTAAATTAGTTCAGTATAAGATATGTTTCATCAACAGAGTTTTTGGCCCAAAGACGTCAACGTTTCTACAGACAACATTAGCAGCAGAAGCGCATCTAGCAGAGGGGCAATTTTTACTAACAGAACAGACATTGAACATATGAAAGTCTCGGATATATAGAACAGGGACCCGAAGGCCAACAATTTCCAAATAATAATAATAATAATAATAATAATGAGTTCTTGATATATATATCTGAGAGATATATAAGTATCTCTTTAATGATAGGATTTGGAATTCATAATTACGGAAAAGTCTTGCAGAATTAGTGGAATTTTCCGTTATGATTTCACATCTAACAGAAATGAACACAATTTATCTCCAGTACTGGTTTCTGGAGAAATTCATAGATATTTCTTAGATGGACGTGAACTAACGAAGGAATGGAGAAAATTTCAAAATAGGGAATACCAATAGGGAATACCAAAATATATAGACACTCTTCACCCAGTGTGATTACACGAATCTGACATGACGGACGTGTAGCACATACCCACACATTCCCGCTCTCTCCCCAACCATCTTCTCTGTGAACAATTCATTTGAACTACCCAGCTGTAGATAGCGTGATGATACCGTATTTACGCATGTATAGGCCGCACATTTTTTGCCAAAAATTCAAGAGGAAAACTGGGGTGCGGCTTATATTCGAAATATTCGAAATCACACTTCATTTAAAAAAAATTACATTCATAATTAGTAATACAGGGTGTTTTACTCCTGAAATAATATTCCAAGAAAATTGTTTTTTCTAAATTTCTGTCTGAAAATTGTGTTGCGGCCTATACACGCACGCGGCCTATACATGCGTAAATACGGTAATCTGATTATGGAAAATACTGTCACTTCTGAGACACGTGATGACCCTGATCATAGGAAGTGACGATGTTCGTCGTGTGTGGAGGTGTTGCTTCAATGTGTAAGTAGTGCAGCACTGAACCCATGATTTCCAAGTTTTCCTGTAGAGACTAAAGAAAGCCATGTGTGTCTCCGTGAGGAGAGCAGTAATCCGACAGGAAATAGAATCACCCAACTCTCAGACAGGTGAAGTGAAGTGGAATTCTCGGTTAAATTTCAATAATTACACTTTATATATAAATTGTACGAGTAGTTTGCTCTGCACACTATGTTGGCATGAACCTTATCGTAAAGAATATATATGTCAATCACGTCGTAACAAGTGGGAGCAGCCATCACACTCTGCCTGCAGTGTTTGTATAGGCAACACTCATACTACCAGTGACGGAGAAGTTGCAGCACCGGAAAGGCGCCACAGATTGCAGCTGCTGTAGGTAGTGCCCTGCATTGTGTGCACAGAATGTAAACACGATATGCGTTTTAAACAGAATTGTACATAGTTTGAATTTAGCAGGCGAAACAGGTAACAAGCGAACAGATTCTCTTTTTTGTAGATCTTTGCCGTCAGCGCGTTAAGTACACACGCCTGTCGACCTGTTCTTATATTTCCTCTTCCGAAGCGAAATATTGAGCTGATGTTTATTAAATTTAACATTTTTATGTCAGCACTCGAAGTTGTTGGGCTAATTTGCCCTCATTTCGACATCGAATCAATGCAAAGTTTACTCGACCTCACATTTAAATAGAATCTCATTAAAAAAGACTACATTACATGAAATGTTAACGTTTTTAATTCCTGTAAGTACAATACATATGAAACTTTACACCATGATGCGTGTTTAAAGATACAGTAAAACTTGGTTATAGCAACATCGGTTTCTGCGACACCTTGTCTATTGCGTCAAATATTCAATGGTACGAACTAATTCCTCATAAAGCAACTGTTTTTATATCTTGCTTAGTACGACATGCACAAATGCATCAACTTCGTATGTAACGTCATTTTCATTCCTGAATCTCTCTGATATGGACATTGAACGTAATTTAGAAAGTGTGTATTGGGCAAGTAACAGGAAACAGATGAAGATAACTGATTACTGTACTCGTATCTAGGTACAGTAAGGCACAACAATTGATGTAATCTACTGTAATTTGGTGAGTAGGCCTACCTTTAATATACAGTATTAGTGCGGTGTGTATTGTCAGTGAAAAGCGCTGTAATATGTCTTTGATATTACACATTTGGGCAATTCCACGTTAATGTTACGTTAGTCTGTACTTAACTACGTATTTCACTAAAAAATGCAACATTTTAACTCGGTTTTTGGTAGATTTTTACGTGACTAACATAAGGCTACTGTGGAAGTGCCCATTTCGGTTACAACGACATTCGTTTATAACGACACTATTTTTAGGTCCCTTTGATGACGTTATAACCAAGTTCTACTGTATATTGGGGTTGGAGCTCCACAGAGAGCACTAAGTAAGTGTCCGAGATGTTAGGTTAGCAATGTAGTGCCGCAGGATGGACGAGATAAGTTCTATAAGCAAAGCACGAGCAAGGTAAAGACGCTTTTGGCCTCAGTGCTTCGGTGATTGAAATATATATGTATCTGAATATAGAACTCAAGCTGATTTGTATGGCGTCACTATTATGAAATTCCATTCTGAATATTCAGTGTGAGATTCATGGAATCTTGAAATACGTCCGTGGGATCCAAATAAATGCATGCAATATTTATATGTCGGTATTATTAAATTCCGCGAGGCTATTCAGTATACGCGTGGTGGCCTACTCAACAAATCCCACTCTGTGGTCACTGTGAAGCTAGTGTTTCACTTCAAAAGGTCCCACCGCCATGGATCTGGTCCGTAGTAGAATTGTGAGTGTTAGCAATGGTCCATGACAATATGAGAATGTTTTACGTAGTTTTATATAGTCTTTGTTCCAGATTCAATCGTATGGATATGCATATGGCTTTACTGTCATTTATGTGACAACCACAGTAATAAACTAAAAGAACTGCTATTGTCATTATTACGTTCGGAATTTATATGTATGTGTATGTACAGAGGGTCCGGATGAAATGTATCCAGAATTAATTATATCTCAAAGCATTTATTATACACAGTTATGCGTTACCATTGCAGTGGGAAACTATCAAAGTTTATTTCTGAGTATATATCTTCCTCAGTACATTTGAACGAGGGCTTCCTTGATGGCATGACAAATATCCAGGCGATATTCGACCTCGTTCCACGTTGCTAGAAGCATGTTTGGTGTTACCGTAACCACAGCGTCCCTTATGCGAGTTTTCAGGTGTTGAAGGTCGTTGATCTTAACCGGGCAGACGTTCTTCTCGTAACCCCATGAGAGAAAACCCAATGGGATTAAATCTGGCGACAAGGGAGGCCAAGTTATTGGTTAATTTCTGCCGATCCATCTCCCGGCCATATCTCTATCCAGGTGATTCCTAACCTGGTGACAGAAATGTGGCGCCCCCTCCCCCTTTCGTCGAAGAATAGTTTGGGGTTGTTATTCGGGCAGCGCATATAGCTCCAGCGTGTCAAAGTAGGAACGTCCTGTCACAGTCCTTTCCGAAAAGAAAAACGGTCCAATTAACTTGTTCATTAAGCGGCCCACATATTCAATTCGGGGCTGCGGGTGATGGGTCAATTATTTCTAGCGTGTCCATAGCGAATTTTGTGCGTGGTATTTAGTGACTCGGTTTTAGTGCATGAACCATTTGAATCTTGTACGATCTTAGGCGGAGCCTTTTGTGTAGCACATCGTGCACTGTTGAACGTGGAATTTGTAAGTAATTGCAAGCTAGCAACACGAATTGATTTGCGCGAATTTCGCTGGAATGCCTTTCTAATACGATTGACATTTCATCAGAGGTTCGTGTGTTTCTAGGAGATTTTACACACAACCGACTGCCTGTAGTTCTCAGCATGTTGTCCCAGAGCTTAATGGTTTTCGTTGTAGGAGTTTGACACACATATTTTGTTCTTAAACGACGCTGGACAGCCGTAAAGGATTACAACTCTGCTAGACACAACATTCATTGAACCTGTTCCTATGGTGTATCTCCACGGTGTTATAACTACAACCTCTGCCGCATATGTAGAGACCCAACTTCAAGTAGCCCCGGTACAATAGTCTGCATATAGTCAGGCTATCATCGAGTAGTCAGCCTTCCAGGTAGCAAACAAGGTTGCAAAAAGCCCAGATGTTTCCAGCCCTAAGAGTGTCTCTGAAGCGTACTTGATACCCACGTCCGCGGTTAGCATGAGGTTTGTCCCACTCCTAGAAGGGACTGTTATGGACGTTGAACACACCCTCACGCGTAAAACACGCTTGGTCTGTTCACAGAATCATATGTTGAAAGAACTAATTTCCAAGAGTTGATGTAATCCTTGGCAAAATACATTGAAGAAGACGATGCCTTGACAGTTGATGTGCGTCTCTCGAATAGTGGGTCTTGTTGCAGTTGATCGTCATGAAGTACTTCAAGAACCCTCAGGATAACCTCAACATCGCGTGAGCCTCTCCCCGGCATTCGTTCAACAGCTGCAGTTATGAAAATGTCACCAGCTGGTTCCCATACAGTTCGTGTGCCGTAGGTATTACACTTCCTGTCTTAAAGAAAAGTTGCTCCAATCGTTCACTACGATAACATATGGCTCATTCCCTGCAGCACTAGCAGCTCGACTGTTGCAGTGCTCCTACATTCATGACTCTGAAGCTGTTTTAGGGGTCTCTTATTCCATTTCGGAGGGAGCTGATCCATCCACAAAATTGACACTCGTCTCTAGAATCCTGACAGAAGATCCGACTGTTCACTTCACGATCTCAAGTCCGATGGTTTTCCCGAACCGTGGTAACATACTGACTTAATATAAAGTATGTTCTTCCAATGATTCGCACTTACGATCTCATGGCAGAATCCTCACATGTTACTTAAGAAGCACACTCTGATCTCCATAGAAGTGTCACCGAGGCACTCCTAACTCACAGCAGTTATACACAATATATCACAGCATCGAACTCTTACATTCGACATAGACTAGGATAACGCTGTAGACGTGAACTCGAGAGGTACTCGATCCGAAGGTCGGCCGGGGTTTCGGATGTCCCGACTGAGGCTTTTCATGGTTTTTGTCAGTCCATTCCGGGATATTATCTCCATGGCAGGGCCACAGCAGCTTTCTTCCAACTCTTTCCAATTTGTCCTCAATCTGTCCTACCATCCGACACTACGCAATCGTGTCCTCGATACTGGAAGCATCGTTAAATAACTCATAAAAAATGGCTGCCCTTTAGTGATGATTTGCATACAAAAGTGAATACTGATCTGATGGATCAGTGTCATTCCTGTATCATGACCTGTGCTTCCATTAATTGAAGCTTTGTCTTTTGCCCTTACTTATAATCTGTCTATTTTTTGCTCCTTATGGACTTGTAAAGAATAAATCCAAGCCGGACGGCAGTTGTAAGAAAAAAAGTAAAGATATCCCTGTAACAGGTCGTGGAGGCCCATAGGATTGTGAGATGTTGAGGCTCCCACATTTTTTACACAATCGGCTCATAGATTGCGGTAATGTTGTCAGCCTTACGCGCCGGAGGCCTTTAGCCCCAAGAATATTCCTGGTACTTATTTCTGTTAGAGGCTGAGTCGATCCCAGGGCCATAGTGCGGCTGGAAGAATTAGGAAAATTGAAAAAATCCAATGACATCGGGATTCGATCCCGGGACCTTCCGGCTTGTAGCATAGTGCCTTGACCAACTACGCTACCGCGTGGCCCTGAACGCCAGTTGTAACTTTGGAAATATGCCGCTTTTTGTTTTAGCAACGATATGTTAGCTCGCCTCAACCCCAAGCTCCAGGTCTGTCTTCTTGTGGGCTTTAGAGAACCATGTATTGAATGTATCGGCAGCTACTTCCAACATCTGGGCGACTCACGTACCCGCAAATGGACGGCGCTCCATGCATTGGTGACAAGGGACCATTTTAAGAACTAAGCGTAATATATTGTCACATGTATTAGTGACTAATAACGCGGGATCTGGGTTGGATGAACAGGGTTATTTACTCCTTGTAGACACCATCAGTAATTACATATAATTATAGCGCTATCGCTATTTCTACACTTTATGATTCACTGTTACGCACACAAACTAGTCTTTCTTGGTAATGCAATTAAAACACAGGAACTGTAATCACTTAATCACACACTCCAGATATTACATAAAGTCTTCTCTTCACAACTACTCTGTCCTGCAGTAATCTAAGCTACAACGGGTCCTCATTATATGGGCTCCGCACGGACCACACCCAGAAAACACATCAATTGCTGAGAAATGGTTATCCTGTATTGTTGTGAGGCATGTTCACCCATGCACTGCCTAGGAATGGAGACCCTATTGTTACATTATCTTTGCTGGGAATGCGTTAACCAGTCTGCTACCTAGCAATGGATGTCCTATTATCGGATGTGCGTTGGTTGGAACGTATTTACATATTCGATTCCTAGAAATGGCCCAATCTCTATATTTATTATCTGTGTCTAAGTCATTGGGAACTGTATTAGGTAAAATTGTCCATGTACTTAACTACTTAAGCACTATACCATGAAGGCGTATGAGGGAGTGGCCCACGTTTTGTTGACCTCGGCACTAATTGGAGGTGTAGTTAACTTCATACACAGGCCGCTTAACACCCTGCACCCATTGGATAGGAGGTTGGGTGAACCCCAGAGTCATGGAGAAGTGAAAATTCTTGACTCTACCGGGGCTCGAAACCCGATCCCTCGGTCGTTCACCCAGTAGCCAGTCGCAATACCGACTGCGCTATCCCAGCTCTGTGGATATTGTATTTGATATATAAAAACGTATTCTTATTGTTGAATTTGATGTTTATTGATTATTATGTTGATTGAATGTTTATCATTAATTACAGAATGCTTATAAGTAGGCGTTAGGTTCTCACAGAGGTGATTGCAACCTGCCTTCAAGCTTTTATCTTGCTCGCTTTATTATTCGACCTTGAAGATGGAGACTATATGTTCCCCTGAAACGGCGGTTGATAATTCATTGGATAACACGGCGTTATACCCGTAATATTCAGAATGCTTATATGTTGCAAAATATTCCGGGTTTTATTTTCTTTTCTCACTCAGTTTAAACGGTTAATTTCTTAATAATGACTTAATTGTACATCAGCGTCTTCCTCTTTCGTCTCTCCACATTCAGTATTCGTGACAGTTCCCTCTTGACACTATACATTCTCACTGTTTTCCTCGAAACAGTTCCGGCAGTGCCATAAATTGTAATTATTTGAACAGTATACCTGCTGCATAAGCCTGTGGTCAAAATAAAGGCCACACCGATGTGCAGGCAGTCCTGAATGCGGCAGCTAGAAATTCAGAAGTCTCTGAGTGTGACTTCCTTGCTTGTTCCCACCTTTAGCTCCTGTAATTAATCTCTTTAATGTAATGCATTTGCAAAGTTTCGGCTTGGCATAGCCTCTGCACTAGATGTAATTAGACAAGAGGGCTTCCTAAACTAATGGATCCAAATTTTACCATCATCAATCTCCTTATGCTGTGGAAGGATTACACAAGTGAAGCGAATCATAAACCCAAGTACATAATCCACGGAAATATTATGACGAGAGGGGGAAGTATGAACACTTTTGCTTCCATTTCTTATTTTGTAATAAAGGACATCATTTTTGTACCGTTACGGTGCAGTGGATTGCAGCGGCCCCGGCCCAGTCTTGCTTGGAATCTCAACACGCCGGGATCAATGACAGTATTTATGTTCCTCTCAGACCTTCTCGTGTCTTCAATGGGCCTCTGTGACCATAGGAGAGTGTCTGACTGCTACTGGTCACCCTTTCTAATGGGGAGTGACTCTGCTAGCTCTCTCCCTCGCTCAATCAACTCCCTCATTTTATCGCTCCTGTTACTCACTGTTATTGCAATTTTCACATCTTAATGTCATCTTAAATACTGATGTAATATCACATTCTGAGGCATTATAGTTCGAGAGTTCTCTTTCTTTTCCATAAAAGATGATATTACATAATTTCAGTATAAGCAAATAGGTCTGCATACTCGTTTCGTACGAGACCCGACAAGTCCTTGACGAGACAGATTCTGTTAATCGACCGCGCGCACGTGCGCGTGTGGGAGAGAGTGAGTGAGCTGGTCCTCGTCGAGAGTCGTATCCGTGGAATTTCTCGTCATATAGAAAACCTCCATGACTCTTAGTCCGCAAGCGAACTATACCGACCGAGCGACAGCCGCTTGTCAGCTAAGTTAGTGCCAACTTTGCGGGTAGAGGGTCTCGCGTGGTCAGCGCAACAGATTCCCACGGCCGTTAATCTCGGTTTCCTAGACCGGAGCCGTTACTTTTCCATTCAAGTAGGTCCTCGGTTATCCTCACGAGGTTGAGTGGACCTCGTTTCAGAACCACTATTTCTCAGAAAATCTGGCAGCGCCGGGAATCGAATCCAGGACCTCTGAAAATGTAGCCAGGAACGCTGACCACTAGTCCATAGAGGCGGTCCTCTCGTTCTATAGATAATTATATTCAAGCATTAGAACTGCTACTCCATGTTTGCTAATGTTTTTACTAACGTCTGATAAGCGATAATTCTTTCAGTACTGTCGTATGCTTGAGCTGAGAAATGTCAACTTATTGAAAATGTGGTTATTTTTAAGAAGCTTTCTTAATTTGAAACATTTGGGATGTTTAGACGGGGCCTAACCAAGCAAATATAATGGATGTTCTAACGCTGATATGTTGTTTTCGCGAAGAATAGTTCAACCGAATGTAATCGGTAGGAGACGCATCACCAAGTTGCGAAATCTACTTCTGCAGCGAATTATTCTACACGTATTTTTGTAAATCTACGCACTATCTGAGACTTTGCAAAGCGTGTGTGACTGTTTTGACAACGAAACTTGCTTACACGAAGAAAGTACATCAGCAAAGTTCTTTTGGCATTCGCTCGCTTTTCCGTCCTCGGAGACTCTGAAATTCTCCGTTGAAGATTTTGGGTTTATTTTCTGGAAGGTACATTAGTATCCAGGTCTCATCATTACCCATTAACATTTCCCACAGATCGGATTGTTCCAGAAATGTTACTTTAGTGTGAGATCATGTTTCTTGACTCCAAACGTCTCGGGGGGGGGGCGCTGTGTGCGAAGAAAACTTTTGCCGATACCTCGAAACAGGCCGAAACCAAAGGAATTTTGTCACAGAACCCTTCATCATTAATTGAAGAGAAACGACACGTGTCAAATCATCAGCATTGTCAATTACTAAAGCAACGTCGGTTCCTCAATTCAGTTCTCATACCCAGTTCTTGTATTTGAGGGAGGGTAGAATGTCGACTTCATATGTAAAAGTAAAGTAAAGCTATCCCTGCAACAGGCCGTGGAGGCCCATAAGATTGTGAGACGTTGAGGGTCCCACATTATCTAGACAATGGGCTGAAAGATGGAGCCGGCCGCGCTTTACTTCACAGGAAAATTATTTAATTAATTCCTAGTATTCATTTCTGTTAGAGGCTGAGTCAACCCCAGGGCCATAGTGCGGCTGGAAGGATTAGGCCAAATGAAAAATATCCAGTGAACTCATCGGGACTTGAATTCGCGACCTTCCGGCTTGTAGCGAACTCAACCAGCTATGCTACCGCGTGTCCCCAGCTTTATTTGAAGTATGTTTTATATTACAGTTGGATGAAAATGAAAATCACTTACGTTTATAACCACCCCGAATCGAAATAGTAACTGTTCAGTTGCCATTAGAGAAAATGTACCCAGAGAGACATTAGCCCAAATTGTGTGTTTTATGGAGTTGACCATGTTTAACTCGTTTATCTTCCTTTGTCCTTTTGCTCAGAATTGGCTAACTGTACGAAACAAGCGCGTAGTACATGGACTACTTGAACACAAAGCTCATGAGAATGCTACCGGTATACTTTTGCTCCTGGTGAACAATATTTGCGTTAGGACTATGTTTTTCGTTGAAATATTTGATTCCATCCTAATATGCAAATGGATAAAGGTACAAATAATTCCTCAGACAACAAGATAAATGAGTTTAAAGAACGTGGAAACGAAACGGTAACGTTACATGATTTTCTGTTGAAACAACTGTAGTATTATGTTAACAGTTTTCCAAAATTTGGGATACGGAAGTGCAAACAACTGTAGACCAGTAGTTCACATAAAGAGACTAATTTCTCGTCGCCGCCGCCGTCTCCATCATCATAATTACCATTACCATTGCCATGTTATATTTTTACCCACAATTTATGTATGTATTACTTCCTTGTGTCACAAAAATACACATGATCACGCTCTTCACAATTAGGATACTTCCAAAAACGAGATGCGAAGATGACTGTTCCGCTTATTTATAAGGAAATTCAGACTTTCCTAAGGTGTGATACATGTTACATAAGTACTTATGTGATTTTCATGTGGGTGTGTGTAGCGAAAACTTCATGCTTAGGCTACATGCGTTACGAGATCATATTTCAATTGGATGTGTTACGAAAATCGATATTCTCATTAGAGACATTGCAAAAGTCTGACACTAAGTGCTCACGTGCACAGAAGTGCTTACACGTGTTGTAGAGATAAGATATTACTCTCGCTAGGATCATCCAATCATGGTTTCTAATTAAAATTTTCTTAGCATTTCCCATTATGCAAGTCAAGCAAAAATAATGAAGCAGGTGGCATTTATATATCTCCGAAACGTCAGTTTAATGCAATCAGCTCTTTGAGAGCCTCTGATACGACGAATCTGAGGAGGAAGTTGCTAAATTACAGCAGGATGTTAGTATGTAAGTCATGTTTTGCTAGACTAGGCAGAGTTTCATAGGTAAAGTGAAGTGAAATTAGTTTATAATTGCGGCGGTTTTGAAGTTCCTATCCTGGTGTATTCTGGAGAGAGGGGAGAGGTGCGCGCATTAGTCTTGTGAAACTGGAGAGGAAAATGACCAGACAGCGATCCAGGTATTAATTAATCTATAAATGGTAATCACAAAGGAAAAAGTATATAGGTAGAAGGAATTGTTTTGTATTTGTATTAACGCATATACATCACGTGAAGAAACTTCATTGAGCTGGTCGGTAAACATAGTTATAAGACGATCCTAATGGATTCAGGCGATGGTCTGTAACACTCAGAATTACTGGATTTTTGGACTTCGCCCATCATCCTGTATTCTAGAAACTAGAAAACACAACGTTTTGGAAACTGGGCATCTATCCGCCATCAGGTGAGGGGGAAAAGACACCCACTCAGTTGGGTCCCTTAGAAAGAGCTAACCAGTGATTGAGGTTAGCTCCCTTAAAAGAAGCTGACCAATGTCTGAGGTAAGATTCCTTAAAAGAATTGACCAGTGATTGAGGTTATCTCCCTTAGAAAGAGGTAACCAGTGATTGAGGTGACCGCTTTCTAAGGGACCCAACCGATCAGGTTCATCCTCACCTGAGGACGGAAACAGATCTAGTTCCCGAAACGTTGTGTTTTGTAGTTTCTCGAATACCTGACGATGGGCAGAGTCCAAAAACCCAGCAATTCTGACAGTTATAAGAGTTTCGCTTTCTAAATATATTGCAATTTGATATTATCTTGTGCACTTTATTAAATATTTTTTTTTTGCGAGATGAAATAAAAGAACATGAGGGCGACAGTACATTCAAATGAAGCTGAGAAATTATAAATGCTTTTTCATATTTAGTTGCCAATTCTATAGAGGAAGGGAAAAATTTGGAGTCTTAGGCGCAGATTCGAGGATAAGATTAATATGACAACCTGGAAGGCTCTCAGCTCATGCTTTTAATGTTTATGCAAATCGCAACGGCGTGAGTTACTGAAATCAAAAGCCTACTCTTCGACCACGTCACTAACTCAGAAACGTATGACAAGTTTCCATTGGCTTCACTAGCAATTTCAGTAATTCAGATCAAGTCCGGATGGGCGTTTTAGACACTTCCATTCCAAAGGATAATTTTTAAATTCGTTGTTAGACAGCTGAACGGGACAATGTTTTATTGACGAGCCGGAGTCCTTATCAGGAAGTAACAAGTCGCTTATTCCTATCACATGATACAGTAATGTCATGGAACTGAACACGTAAGCTAAAATGTGAAATTATTCATAGATACGTATATTTGGTCGCAGTGTGCAGGTTTATGACAAGTTTCTGTGCACCGAATAGAAACAACATGAACTTGTTTATAATTCTTTGTCAGTCTCCGAATGTTTATATATGTCACCTGTATCCATGAAAATTTGTGGAGCCCCAACAGTGAGGGGAACGTTTCAATCGTATATTGAAGTGACATTGTCATGCACAGGAGAGTTATCATTTACATCAACCTAACCACAAGCTTCGCCAGTTTTTAGATTAATAACAATGAATGATGCCGGTCTGTTTGAATAAAAATTCTGACAACGCATAAAAGGATGAACATTACAGACAGCAAACACTGACCTGTATGTCTAACAAATCATGTTTATACGCATAAAACTTCGATAATGACCACCCAAGGCTCCTTCCCAGATTCACACAACACGCGCCCGTCTGCAATCGGCTGTCCGCAGGTCCCCTGACACCCGTACATCAGTACGAATTGGATATCTTTCCGAAGAAACAAATGTATATTTTCAGTCTTTACGTGCTGCATTCTGTTGTGTGTCTTTCGAAACAGTATATTTGTAACCGCTAAGAGAACAATTCCAGTAGGAGTTTTTTTTTCTGTTTTTAATTTGCATTGTGGGGGTGGAGTCCAGTTGTTTCCACTCGACACGGTGGGCACTGATTTGCCTATTGTACTTGCTCCGGGTGATTATGATGATGGAGAATTTGGTGGAATGAAGACTGGCAGGGAAACCGAAGTACTCGGAGAAAACCTATCCCAGCGCTACTTTTTGTTCACCACAAATCCCACTTGACCAGACCCGGGTTTGAACCTGGGCCGCCGCGGTGGGAAGCCAGTGACTAATCGCTTCAGCTATGCCGAGGCCTTAGTAAGAGTGTTAATAAAGGTTATTTACATTAAAGTTGAATACAACATCTTTCGACAGTTATTGGGCCGTCATTGCGTGTATCAAAATTTACTTAGTTGCTGAATTTTTGTTCACATGTGAATCTATATATTTTCTTCATATTTGGCTAAGATTTTCTTATTATTGCTTAGTAATATCCTCTGGTCTGTTTACTCTTTAAGTTTTATGCGGTATTGGTATAAATGTAATTAAACCTGGAGTTAGATGAAAAACCAATTTAAAATAAATTTAAATATAATTGAAGTTAAAATAATTTTGGTACTACACCTAGTGTGTATGGGTTCGTATTAAATCGTCCAATTACGTAAATATGAATAAATAATTTCAGTTGGTTGTGAATGCCTTCTTAACCATTTTTTTCCATTCTGTTCTCTGGTAATTCACGACAGATTAGCTGCAATGGATAAATTCTCTTTCTTGATCCCTTTGGCGAGGCTACGTGATCTACAAAAATTATGTAGCATCATATTGCAAGACGATTATGAAGAAATTGTCCTCTATTTAAGAGAGAATTTTTTGTGTTGATTGTCCTCCTTGTGTTTGTATGTTTCTTTCTTTGGAAGAGTGTTTTATGTACTACCGGCGATGTTAAAGAGAGAACGCAAATACATTACGAGAGAGTACCCTTGAGAATGTGAACGGGTTTCACGACTCTGTAAGTACTGCGGTAGCTGCCTAGGTTGTGATTCGAATTCTCATTTCCTATTCTGTATCGATTCTGTTTAAACTGCAAGACCGAGCTCCATTCTCTTCATTAGAGCTTTATATTCTTTTGAAGTTTTAGCTGCTGTGTGTTTCGATACTACTCTCATGCCAGCCTCAGAACTTGCACTTTTGCTTGTATCAATGAAATACATCTGTTTATGTGAAGGAATTTCAGATGGTGATTGTCTGCTTTTGTCTAATTGAGAATACGACATGGCACCGAATTCAAGATGTTTCCTTATTTCATTCTTTCATTTTTAATTAGAATCTTAGAATGTTTAGATGATGTTAGAAGTTTATGATCAAACAAACTCCGTGATTTCAGTCCGCAAGCGAACTGTACCGACCGAGCGACCGCCGCTTCTCGGCGAGAAGTTTATGATCACAGCCCTTTATTATGGTAAAAGGCCATAAATGTCCACTGATTTTAGGATCATTTCTCCGGTCGAAATAACCTCATATAAATTCTGGATGGCTGTTACAGTGGGCGCGGTCTGAGCAATGAACTGTCTTCTCCCCCTCGACCACTGGTGTCGTGGGTTCCAATCCCACTCGAAGTATGGTTGTCTCTGTGCGTTTATTTTGTCCTGTGTGTAGGTAGCGGCCTTGCGACGGACTGATGTTCCGTCCAAGGAGTTCTACTGACTGTGTATAGTATTATGAATCTGGGCGAAAAAAGAAAGCGGACGAAACCCAGAGGACTGTAGAGCCATAGAGACAGAATAAGGTCTGGCTGCAACACCACAGTCTCTTTTTCTGCGCAGCAGCAGAACACCATATCTTACGACTATCGCTTTCGTCACATCTGAAAGTGTTAAACCAACAGATTCTTTATTCTGATCATCCTTACACGAACTGGGCCGATGTAATTTTCTGCTGTATACAGAAGGGGATATATTAGCAAAGTATTTCCTTGGCATGTCTGCTCACCTATTACAGCTGTGCTCCAGAAGTGTGAAATAATTGCAAAACTCGGAAATAAAACATAAAGTCATATTCCCAGTAATGGACAGTGAAGTCGATACTATTTTTTTATATTGAGCTATGTATCTGTCCTGTTGTGTACGGATGGAAATTTTATGCCTATGAGCTTGACATAAGAATAAAGAAATTATGCTGCCCGGTTCAAAATTGAACATATTATCGGGTTTATGTCAATATTGTATGTGGCCTTGCTTACAGTGTCGTTCCCATTTTATATATAGAGCGTTTCAAGGAGTTGGCTGGGTTCTCGTCTTAAGACGATTGGTTGCCATTACACTGTAAGACTTTCCTTGCTCATTTTTTCTTTAAAATATTGGCGATTATGATCGAATCTTCAACTGTTTGAATACTAGGCAAACAAATTATTTAAGTAGATCACCAAGGAAATCATTTGTGGTTGCAAAACTAACTATCCTAGGCAGACAGGACGAAAGAAAAGCAACTTAATTGTCCAAAGTATCTTATCTACGGTAAGTGATATTGTATTATGCAACTTTGTGTAGCTGGTGCTAATAACGTCAGAAGTTCTCACGTTTATAAGAAAATGTACCAATTTTTCGAGATTTGGAATGTTGCGAAATTCTGTGTACTTCATTCTTGCCTAGAACAAATTTGGATGTAATGGGACGACTTTATAACTAACTCCACCGAGCTTGCCCTTCTTGAGAAGACACACACTCAGGATCTTCCTAGAATTTTGTCGTAGTGGAATGTTTACAAGTGCTTACCGCTGGTCCCTATCCCTCCACATCTTCGCATCGTTTACGTACCAACTTCTGATCTACATTTAGGTCTTCCTGGTGGTGTTTTCCTTGAGGTTTTCCTACCAGACTAGTGTAGGCACAGCCTCCCATTCCCATTACATGGCCTGCTCATTTTATTCCCTTTTATTGCATGAATCTGGTAATATTTAGAAGGAGTACAAATTACTAACGCCCTCGTTATGCGGGTTCATTTGGTTTCCCGTGATCTCTTCGTTTTAGGTCCGAACATTCTCCCCAGAAAACCGAGAGCCGTGTTCTTCCTCTAGTATGAGAGTTCAAGTTTCGCATCTACATGGAAGTGCAGCTTACATTTTGACTTTGTACATCAGCTTTCGGTATTACTGACCATAAGGAAACGAAAATTCTGGTTATTTGTGACGTGGGATGTATGGGTATATTCGATCCCTTCTCTGAANCTGGTAATATTTAGAAGGAGTACAAATTACTAACGCCCTCGTTATGTGGGTTTATCTGGTTCCTGTGATCTCTTCTTTTTAGGTCCGAACATTCTCCCCAGAAAACCGAGAGCCGTGTTCTTCCTCTAGTATGAGAGTTCAAGTTTCGCATCTACATGGAAGTGCAGCTTACATTTTGACTTTGTACATCAGCTTTCGGTATTACTGACCATAAGGAAACGAAAATTCTGGTTATTTGTGACGTGGGATGTATGGGTATATTCGATCCCTTCTCTGAACTGGAGTTCCATTGACCTGGTGTACTTCATCTTGGCCATCTTCTGACTGGAGGTTAAGACAGTTTATTGGAACTAGCAACTCGGCGTAACCGCAGGGCCAGCTTTCACCGACACCCCAAACGGGCTGCAAACTTCTTCGTGCTTTGATGTATCTAGCCGACATGGTTGCCTGCGTGTATGCATATGCATGGCTTCACACCAGCGTGTTTAAGCAATGTCAAGATAGAAGCCATAACTTTCACCAGATTCAGTTTCGAAGCTTACAAATAAACGACGTGTATCCCTTCTTCTGCAAGGAACGCTACGGAGAAGGAACCAGGCAGATTTCATTTTATACAATTAGTTAACAAAAGCAAAACAATACTTCAAATATCCACGTTTACGTACAGAATATTATTATACGGAATTCCTTTACACTCGCTTTCCCTTACAATTCTCTTGCCCTAACTGTGGTGAAACATTTGGGATGTGCAAAAATATTGCATAATGATCGACTGATTCATGTGTACCAATATTACCAATTGCATGTACAGTAATCGTCTGTTATACTGTTTCATAAACTACTTTGTGGTCTTCTGTACATGCAAACACGAGATACATTTACATAAGAATCCTTCATTTCAAGAAGAGTTAATATTTCCTGAACATCTGGAAAATAATTATGCGCCTTAGGTTGAGGGAAGTCAAGTAAACCTTCGAAAGACACAAAGGGGAAAGTACCGTATTTACGCATGTATAGGCCGCGTGCGTGTATAGGCCGCAGCACAATTTTCAGACAGAAATTATAGAAAAAATAATTTTCTTGGAATATTATTTCAGGAGTAGAAATTATTCCGAAATTTGGCAACGTTTAACATTCCTAAGTTCGCAACTAGCGAAAATAACGGTACCGCTCGGAACAAAGGCATTGCGGGGGAGAGTTATAACCTTTTCGCCTTTACTTGACTTGCCTGGTTAGTTCTGAGTGAAACATGGGTCGAGTAAGAGCAGGTTATACGTCTAAATTTAAACTTCAAGTGGTGCGTTACGCACAAGAACACGGAAATCGAGCAGCAGGGAGAAAATTCGACGTTGACGAAAAAAATGTGCGAAGATTGATACTAACGAAAGATGCCCTTGAAAAAATGTCACAAAATCGACAATCTTTCCGCGGAAAGAAAGCTAAATTTCCAGAACTTGAAAATAAACTTTTGCGATACGTGCGTAATACACGTAATAATACTAATTATGAATATAATTTTTTTTTTAAATGAAGTGTGATTTCGAATATTTCGAATATAAGCCGCATCCCAGTTTTCTTCTTGAATTTTTGGCAAAAAATGTGCGGCCTATACATGCGTAAATACGGTAGTTACTGAAATAAGCAGCTAAAACAAAATTCGGCCATTCCGATTCTTCGAGAAAGGAACTCAACTAGCCATAGAACTTACTTATAAGAAAATATTCATATCGGTTCTAACACTCGCAAATAAAGTGAAAAAACCACATCCTATTCAGGCTATACGTCAGATAGGGCAGGAAACTAGCACGTGCAATAAGTTATCCATAGATTTCTGCTTACACGTGTGTAGGCCTACATGAATATGTGCAACGTAAAGAAGACAAAACAGTACCTCGTTCGAGGGAGATAACTGGAAGTCCATTTGGCTGTGTCGCGTACTGAGACATGCGTCTCGTAATATCTAAATCTCTGGACACACCTCGGCAGCAGTCTGCTAAACTCCGTTTTGCACTTAGGTTCCAACTGGAACTGGCTTTTCTGAAGTTCTTCACATTCCCGGAGATAATACAGTTTCACGACCAGAAGGGACTCTGCTCTGTGGATTCGTGAAAATGATGAGTCCCCTTAGGATAATCGCCCTCGGACGGGTGTATACTGAACCAGGGCCTAGCATGCGGGGCATTTCTTTGCTTTTAGCTTCTCACGAAGAACTCTTCCCCACTGACTGAAGAAACATTCCTTTGGAACAAGTATTGATTATACCTCTGTATTTCAGCATCCTATTGTAATTGCTTAACTTAACGTCCATGTATTTATCGTCCGTCAATATTGCAACGCTTGTTTATTCACTACTTAATTTTAATTTCAGTTCAACATTATACACTTGTTTATTCACTACTTAATTTTAATTTTAGTTTAACATTATGCACTTTGACACTGGTGTCAAAGTGTTGCTATATTGACAAACGATAATTGACAATTCTGCCTATACTTGTACTTCGCTGCCAGATGATGATCGCTGTTGAGGTTCTGCAGCCGCTAGAGAGAAGGCACCAGTCTCCCAGAGATGTGTCTCTGTACGCTGTGATTTTCGTTGACGGCATTCCACCACAGAAAAAATTCTACTGCAGAAACCGTCTGGGAAGTGCATGTTGACGTATTCCTCATTTCTAAACCTGTTAGACATTTCGACTACGACTGCACGGCAATAACAAAGTCAGATTACTCCGGCAGTGTAGAAGCAGCAACTTGGTTAAGCGAACAACTGTTCCAGCTCACTCTCCTACACGTTAACCATCGCCCTGTTTTTCGACTACTCTTATAGGCCGCGCTATAGCTCAAGCGGTTAGTCGCTGGCTTCCCACCACGGGGCCCAGGGTTCGATCCCGGGGTCTGGTCAAGTGGGATTTGTGGTGGACAAAGTGGTGATGGGGCAGTTCTTTCCGGGTACTTCGGTTTCTCTTGCTAGTCACTCTCACCTATCATCTGGGGCTGGTACAATAGGCCAGAAGTGGCCGCAGTACAAGGGACTTAGTACCACCCCACTAGCAATAATACAATGATAATAATAAACTACGCTCATTGTTTTCGGAACATGGAAGTGGGTTTATGGAATCTGCATACTACCTGTGTGTTTGTTGTACTAACTTTTAATGCCTGAACCTAAGGCAACCTAACAGCTTACTTAATGAATCCCTTCCTACGTGTTTGTATGTGTATCCCTCCTATCGTTGCTAGGAAAAGACTAGGTAAAATGTATCTCTCCTTCGATTACTAGGCAACGGCTTGGTGAACACAATGCAGTGGCAACGAATACACGCAACAATAGAACTGTTGGACGCGTCGTTTTCTGTGCGGTCCGTGTCTTAAAAAAGCAGCTTTTTTGGATGTCTATCCCGTATCACTGATAGGTAACAACTCGGTAGAGACGTTCCCGCGACAACGAAGAATTATTAAGGGGAAGCATCGTTTTCTGTTTGGTCCATATGGTATTGAAAGAATGGAGGAAATTATTTCCTCACCTAACTTCTTGTTTCATTTAAAAACAACTTTTCGGAGACTGCACTATGTCTCCGTCGTCAGGAAATCCCTCATTCAGTTGGGGCCAATCGATAGAGCTAGCCCATATCTGCGGACACCAGAACAAACACAACTAAATGGCACATAAACTGTCAGCTGGAGATACGGCAAACATTACGAAACTGTACACAGACGAGGCCTAGCTCCTCTGGTCACGTATAATATAACTGTCATAATCCACAGAGTCGGAGCAATATCATAATAGGAGCCAACAATAAAGAGACGAATCAGCGTCATAAGATTATCTTCTTTCAGTAATTGTCTCTTTAGTAATGACTTATATTTTGAAAGTGCTCCGATTTTGTGGACTGTGGCCAATAAATAAATTACGCATAGCCATAAGCGCAAGGTCTAGCGTGTGTTGACTTCTGTGAAGCTTTTTCTTACCTCCTGCCAATGGTTAATGTTGTGTTTCGTTTACATACGTTACTTTGTGTTGTTTCTGGTATCCGGAGATAGGGCCTAGCTGTGTCGAATGGGCCCAGCAGAGTAGGCTTTTACCCGAGGAAGGAGAGAGATCACTTACGGGAACCTCGTTTTTAAACAAAAAATACAGGACAATGGATAATGACATAAAATAAAACAATTTTATTTATCGTCGTTACTCGCGAGCATATCGGGTCACACTAGCACGAGTAATGTGGACGCGCCTTAACAGATTTATCAAAGTAGTGTATCACGCGGACAGCAAGCAAAAGTTCTTATTTGCTACCTGCTTCATGTTGGTTTCTTCTTTGCTTACCCTTCATCCCCTGAAGCCGGAGGAGGTATATTCCTCCCAAATATTGGTTGACTTTTCAGCGGATTTTACGGTATTGTATCCCCAAAACTAGAACTCTTATTAATCACTGCTGTGAAAACCTCAGATCCTGAATTTCCTTTAATTTTGCTTTGTTTTTATTTGGCACAAAATGAAGGATAATATCACTCCTCAGACGGGTTCAACAAGCGCAATTCGAAGAATAAGACAGCGTATCGTGTTCTGCGTGCTGCAGCGCAGTGACAAATATCATGAAAGTGTCAGTCCATATATTTTAGGAGATTTGTATTCTCACGCTCAGCGTATTTTCCCGGAACAGAGAGCCCGAAGGAGGCAGGACCTAAGAAGTGTCACTACGTGCCCAAAGACTCAGACGTTATGATCTGTTATTCAGTTGTGATCAACAAATCGTAGTCCCCGTAGACAAATCGAAAAGCAAGGGAGATGTGTGTCAGTGGGGTTTACCCCGTTTGCGGCTGTCATATTATTTCCGTAGTCGAGTTATAGAATGTTGGTTTTAAATTTATGGGCAACACCTTTGATTTGATGTAATATAAACCGTGATCAATGCATAAATTAGTAGCATAGAATTCAACACAAAATGTTAACATCGAAGAACTGATGCAATATGAAATATTTTGTAGCCTGCAAAGCCATTTTATAATTAGGGATTATTTGCGAGAAGCGCACAAAATAGGCACATGGTCCATTAAAACATTTGAAAGGAACTCAACGTTGGTTAGCTAACGTGCTTCAAAATCTGGGTCCAGTACAGTTCCTAATTTATTTGTCTATGGCCTTAGAGTCCCACTCCTTGGAAGGGGATCAGCCCGTCGTAAGGCCGCTACCTACACACAAAACGACTTAAACACAGATTAAAGCACACAGATATCCATACCTTGCATGGGATTCGAAGCCACAATCACAGCGTTCGGGCGAGGAGTTCATGCCTTAGGCTCCGCGGCCACTGTAATCGGTTAGTTCGTAATTTTTGATGACCTGAATATGACAGGATCAGGTATCCCAAACATATTGGTGCATTTTATACAATAAATGGCGTCTTTAGGCTTTGCAGAAACTTTCTCATTATGGTGTTGGCGTATATTTCAATGTATATAAGAATTATTTGTCATGATTTGCAGTTCATTTTGCCAGATTCTAAGTGTGCCTTTATTAGAATCTGATATAACACACATGTTCTGCTCTATCCTTATATTTAATTTATGTATGGTTTCTTTCATTACGTCATTCCCGAGACCATGTAGCATCGATGCATAGGATAATTGACGAGTAACGAATCGAAAGAAGTGCGGAAGGAATTGATGTGGCATTTTGAGGTACTATAAGGGGGGACTGAGGACAACCGCGGAAGAGCTCTGTGCGTATACTCGATTCATACTCTCAGCATTAGCTTCGTAACTGAAACTTAACCAAATCAATTGTTTCGGGAAGTGGAAATCGATTCATGCGCCACCATGACCCAAGTACTTCAATATGTACGATTCGACGTCTGTTCCATTCACCTTCCAACGTCACAGTCTGTTGTCCGCGGATTGCTAACTTCCAATCTTCTCATCGACATTGCAATGGTCTTCTTTCCTACAAGTTTCTCCAACAGAATGTTGCATGAAATCTTTGTTTCCCAATTTATCCATGTTCATCCCCACACAACCTCCCAAATTTCACTGTCCCAGCAACCTCACGTTCACCTCTTTATATTTCATCCCGAATTCGTATTCCTCATGTCTACATATCTGCGTCACAAGAACTGGAATTTACTTCCTTTCGAGCAGGATAATAAAACGAGATTGAAATACAAAATACCATTACAATGAAATAAATGCATTAAATGTTAATTCTCATACCGGACATATTTCCTATTTAGCAGTGCTTAGTCAGGAGCGTTGTAAATTCGAGAGGCAGTGGAAGGAGATAAGAGGGATGAATTAATGTAAAAAAGTAGAAAGGTAAAGCTATTCTTGTAACAGTAACAGGCCATGAAGGCCCATAGGGTTGTGAGACGTCGAGGCTTCCATATTTTTCTAGACAATCGCGTCACAGATGGCACTAAGTTTGTCAGCCTTACGCGCCGGCCGCCCTTTACACCCCAGGAAGATTCCTGGTACTCATTTCTGTTAGAGGCTGAGTCGACCTCAGGAACATAGTGCTGCTGGAAGGATTAAATAAATAGAAAAAAATCCAGTGACCTCATTGGGACTCGAACCCGCTACATACTAGTTCGTAGCATAGTGCCTCAACCAAGTACACTACTTCGACCCCCAATTTTAATGTACTCTCCCGGAATTTATCCTCAGATATGAAGGCAGCAGCGGTGAATGTAATTATATTCGATTTTGTACCAGTATCCTGCCGAATGTTAGCTTCTGAACGTAGGGATGGATTGGAAAATTACAACACGGTATAACTTGTCCAGACGTAACCTCTTGGTCATTATTAATAACTATATGTGACCGGTAAAATTGACCAACAACAAAGAAGATGAGCGAATTATTGATTCCTTGTATCTAAATATAATTGTCGGCAGGGAAGTGTAAAACAGCTTTATCTCCAAAACCGCCAGTCGGAGAGAAAACTCTGTTTATGTGGATTATAAGAATTTCTTCGAATTTAACACACCCACAAGGTGAAGAATGCCGTTTCCTGGGACGTGGCACCGTGTAGATCTTGTGTGAGCCGACGTTTCAGAGGAAAGTATCCCCTTCACCTTCAGGGTTGAAAAATCCGCGAGCGAGGAGCCAGCGTGAGGAGATGTTTACAGACTAAGCTCTTTCTGCAGCGTCCAGTAACCGAACAACAGAATTCTTTAGAAGCTGAAGAGACGGATACCACGTAAACAAATCCTGTACAATGGGGTTACTCTATCAGTTGTTCGTAGTCGGTTGCCTCTGCGTTCAAGCATGACGCCTTGGAGGCACACAGGGGAGCAGAGATAAACTCGTAATCTTAATATCTTCACTGGATCGACGTGATCTTCATACCCTGGAGGCAATGCTTTGGGAGAAAAGTCTCCGTTGCCCCCTGAACAGGAGGTGGAGAGAGCCACAGAACCAGTCTGAATGCTGTTGCGAAGGTTAAATTTAATAATGGGTATTTTTTTGCCACAGAATCAGTCTGAATGCTGTGGCGAAGGTTAAATTTAATAATGGGTTTTTTTTACGAAATTAAATCCAGGATTGCCATGGCAAAAGCTGCATTTAGCAAGAAGAAGAATCTTTTCACCAGCAAATTGGACTTAAATTTGAGGAAGAAACTAGTGAAATGCTACATTTGGAGCATAGCTCTGTATGGGGCTGAAACATGGACACTTAGGCCAGTAGATCAGAAACATCTGGAAAGTTTCGAAATGTGGTGTTGGAGAAGGATGGAGAAGATCAGTTGGACCGATTATGTGAGAAATGAAGAAGTGTTAATTAGAGTCAGTGAGCAGAGGAATATCCTACATGAAATAAGAAAACGGAAGGCTAATTGGATTGGTCATGTTTTACGCAGAAACTGCCTTCTAAAAGAAGTTATCGAAGGAAAGATAGATGGGCGGATAGAAGTGACAAGAAGACGAGGAAGAAGACGTAAGAAGATGCTGGATGACCTTGGGGACAGAAGAGGATACTGTCATTTGAAGGAGAAAGCTCTAGATCGCATTAAGTGGAGGAATTGTTTTGGAAGAGACTGTGGACCTGTCGTCTTGACAGATTACTGATGATGATAATTTTTTTTAATTCGCTTCGTGGGGGGTGGAGTCCAACTGGGTTCACTCGGCACGGCGGCCACTAATTGGCCTATTGTACCCTACCCCGGGTGATTATGATGATGGAGAATTTGGTGGAATGAAGATTGGCAAGGGAAACCGAAGTACTCGGAGAAAACCCGCCCCAGCGCCGCTTTATCCACCACAAATCCCACTTGACCAGACCTGGGATAGAACCAGGGCCGCCGCGGTTGGAAGCCAGCGACCAAGCGCTTGAGCTATGGTGCGGCCTTAATAATGGGTATTGATCCCGGGTCTCCTACGACATAGACGAGTCTCTATATTAACCTATTGCGGTTCAAGTTAGCCAGTCAGTCAAAGCATTACGTGTGTCAAGTACTCAGTATTAATTTAATATTGTCAGTAAATCATCCACAAGTGGGATCACAGGCGATGTCAAACGTTTCATATGTCCGTTTAGAAATTCGAAACTCGCAGCTCAGTCATACGAACTCTTGTATTTTCATCGCTTCGCCACCAAATATTGACGCAATGGAATGTTATCATTTTTATACTGATATATGTGCAACCCAGACCCTACACATATCCACACATGAGCATGCATACATACACGCACAATTGTCTACGATATACCACCATGGCATTCATATAGCTGAGGCGGTTAGTCGGTGGCTTCCGACAGCGGCGGTCCGGGTTCGACCCCGGGTCTGGTCAAGTGGGATTTGTGGTGGACAGAGTACCGCTGGTGTAGGTTTTTTTCGAGTACTACGGTTTCCCCTGCCAATCTTTATTCCACAAATTGCTCCACAGTCACCATCGTCTATTATATGGGACTGGTACAGTAGGCCAGCAGTGGCCGCATTACCAAGTGGACTCAGTCTCACCCACTAAGAATAATGTCAGTAACACTAGCATTCATATTGAGGTCACCCAAAGGCCGCGCCATAGCTCAAGCGGTTAGTCGCTGGCTTCCAATGACGGCGGCCCGGGTTCGATCCCGTGTCTGATCAAGTGGGATTTGTGGTGGACAAAGTGGCGCTGGGGCAGGTTTTCTCCGAGTACTTCGGTTTCCCCTGCTAATCTTCATTCCACCAATTGCTCCATAATCACCCTCACCTATCATCTGGGGCTGGTACAATAGGCCAGAAGTGGCCGCAGTACAAGGGACTTAGTCCCACCCCACTAGTAATAAAAGAAGAACAAGTCAGCCAGCTCCACAGAGCAGCGCTCTCTGTCTGACGCATGTAGTTACTCAGCTACTCAGTGAGTTGCCCGGTCATGTTAGTGTGCTCAGCACGGCCCGATACTTACAGTCGTACTAGGTTCTGTCGGAAATATACTAATTGATGGGTAGGACGTATTAACTTTAAAATGCAAAAATCGCTATTATATTTTATTTTCGGTTTTCACGGTGGTAAATTATTGGTGCAAATTGTGTTCTTGGGTTGTTCCATTGTATTACTGACGACGTTGCCCACGTTTCGGAGGTACATGCTGCCTCCATCTTCAGATATTACGAACCTCCAAAGACGACCACAAGCACATATGTAAGTATCGAAAAATAGACTAACCATAGGTACTGATACATGTTTAGAGCATAATTGCATTTGAAATAAAATTTAATTTCCATACATTTTACGCAGAAACCTCATTACGAGGCTAAAACTTGGTATTGAGGTTTCGTTGTTTTCCAATTCCAAATTAACATTTCTCGTTAGGGAAGCATGTACGCAGTTTCCCTAGCATCGAGATGCAAATAAATCCATTCGTCTGCGTCGTGTCGTACTCGTGAGGCGCAGCAGACGAACTGTTTCGCGTCCTTTCCGTTGAAGTATTTAGCAGTTTCATTTGACGAAATTTAAATCACTCTAGGGAAATGACGCATCAGACATTTGTAACTCTACAAACTTAGTTTTAGAAGGTCGTTCAGAAAACGTACAACAGTGAAAGCATTCTACCACCATTACAGGGTATAACTAGTACATGATTTATGTCTGCTGAATGCCTTCGGCAGTGTTCTCCTGCAGAATGGAAATGATTAGGACCAAGCAGTGGAGGAGAAAAAAATTAGAACTGAGACAGAATGACAACACACTAACACAGCTGGCTGCCTCTGAATAAATATGTCAACGTAAGTTGTAGTACACTGGAGGGCCATAGGAAGTGAATTGCCTAGAACGTTTTCTGCTGCTTATTGGATGTTCGAAGACATGCATATCTGTCCTGTATGATTTAATTCTGGAACTTGTGGAATTTCATAACTTTGCGCCATCTGCTAACGAATTTATTTAACAAAACATAAAATAATCAAAATGCAGACCTGAAAGGTTTTCCTGGTCCACTTGTAAATATGGTCTTAAGTTTAGTGAAGAGGGCCCAATAATAAAGCAACCTAATTTATATAATTATACAGCGAGCGCACACATGCGCAGCTCTCGATAAGCAAATTGCGATCTCATGAACGTCCGTCCTCCTTGAGAATGTGACCCTGTCACTGAACTACCAGATTCTAGGGAACCTAAGCTTTCAGTACCATGTTCTCGAGAGCTCGGGGCGGGTACCTACTCCTAGAAGGATGAACCCAGTTCAAACACTTTCATCCAACTTAAATCATCCTCCCACCTCTATCCACATCGTTATAGGGGCATCCTTCCTTGATGTTTTCCTGCCAAAATGGGTATGCGTTTTTTCTTCAATGCATGCTACATGTCCGGTCCCTCTTATCTTCTATTTCAATATTGTAACGACTGTTGGGAGGAATACGTTGCCATGTAGTTCTGGGCAGCCTCCTCTTACATAATTCCTTTGGGGTCCAAATATTCTCTTCGGCACTCTTTCTCAGATTCTCACGCCCTCCCTTCTTCCTCTAGCACCGGACACCAATTTTCACACTCGTACAGAATCATAAGCCAAATTGTAGTTATGTATATTTTTATTCTTTACCTCTATAGATAGCAGGTTACAAGATAAGGTATTCTAAATGTACCCAAATTTTATATGCTCTTTAAATTTTTCACGAATAGAATTTCGATTTCTTAACATCATTAGCAGATATTTGAAACCTCCAGACGTTCGGGAATTTATTAGCCATTGTGGTGCTGTGAAATTTGTATATATGCTGGCAATGATGCAACAATATATCATTAGTTCTCTCTATGTTGGCTTCTAGACCGTCCTCCTTACTAGCAGTTTGTGATTATTCGAGCGTCTATATTTCTCTTTGCGGTATACACGTTACCCCAATAAGAGGGGAGCTGGTAATTCTTTAGCTTTCTAAAGCAAGCAAAAATTTACGGGACTGTAATATGTATTTATCATACATATTCCCCTCTGAGCTCCACACACTTATGGCTTCGCTGTTCTAACTTCTTTAACCCACCAAGAAGAAAAATTATTTTTTTTTGTGTGCTGCAAACCACCTGTCCGCAACTGACGTGGCCTCTTCAGCCCTCGGAGACTTTCTTCCCTTGAGGTGTTTCTTGAGGTTAGAGACGAGGTAGTCCGAAGGGGCCAAATCAGGTGAGTAGGCCGAGTGTTTCTGACTTCAAGGTAAAAATCAGCCAATTTCTGATGCGTAATGGTCACCTTGTGAGGAGCAGCATTGTCTTGAAGAAACAAGATTCCTTTCGAAAGCTTGCCTCGACGTTTGGAGACCAGATTCTGTGCTATCTTTTCTTGCGGATATCCTTCGATCGTCCAGGATTTTGGAATGAATGACATCCACGTTTTCTGCAATTGTCACTTTAGTTGGTCTCCCCGAATGTTCTTCGTCTTCAGCGCTCAAATGTTCTGTTCTAAACCTACCAACCCAGTTCTTGACTGTGGAGTAGGGAGGGCTCGTGTCACCAAATGTAACCGACATATCAACTAAATTTTAGGGGGAAAATTCCCTTTTAGGAAAGATACGTATTTCATCACCATTCGCCACTCTGTTGCAGTGACATATCCATTGTTATGTTACATTTTCACTTCAGATCGGCAACACACATCAAATAACCGGGCTACAGTTACGAAATTTAGGTTAAATACACAAAAGAATAAAATTTGTTGTGATTAAGGTATTGTTAGTATAACAGTAGGTGAAATAAGGAAAGCCAAGGACTTATGACGTAAGCATCAGTAGCAGCATAGACCAGAAACCCACGTGTCCCATTCAGTTTCACTCCCACCTGATTTTCTTTGACCTTCCTAATAGCATATTATAGGGCAAAGTTAAAAAGCAATAGCGTGAAAGCATCTCCATATTTCAGATAATTCTGAACATAAAATGTGTTTTACAAATATTCTCCTGTGCGAACATTATTATAGGTTTCATGTAAATATAGCGTAATTATCCTGACTAATTTACGTTTATATTTACGCATTTGTATGTGAATGTATATTTAAAAAGATTTATATTTATATTAATAAAAGATAAACAACTTCAATTATATCCATCAACTAATAATATAGGCATAATACGTCTGCAATTATTTTATGTGTATGTAGGTATTTTTTCGCCCTTGGCACTAGAGCCCCAGTGGGCCCCAGTGAACTTCTCCGTTCACTTCGGTTTTTTCTAGATCTTACACATTCGGTAAGAATCCTTGGGCGGGTGATCAGCTCGTCGCAAGGCCTCTACCTGTACACAAACACAGAAAGATGCACAAACGAACTAAACATCCATGCCCTGAGTGGGATTCGAACCCACGATCCCGGTTTCCAAGCACGCGAAGATAGTACATGCCTTAGACCGCTCAGCTACCGTGACCGGCGTATGTAGGTATTACTGATTGCTATTCCGTGACCGAATACTACATTGCTGGAATTTGCCATCACACAACAAGCATTGGAGAGCTAACTTTGTGGACCATAAAACAGGAAATGAGTGACTTACGAATTAAGGAACTTCATATAATGAAAATCTCAAATGCATATGTGAATATCTGGAAAATATCGAATCCTAAATTATGATGATGATGGCTGTTAAATCGAAAATTATACATACATCGCTTGTGCTGATAAATGTAACAGTACGTGTCAGTATGCACATGGGAAACTTCTCTTTCTGAACACTGGATGGCAATACTACTCGCAAGGTATATGTGACGAAATGAGAGATTTCGATTAAGAGTTGATATTACATAACAAAAATGTAGAAAAAGGACAAATAAACCAACAGAAATGGAGGACGGCTTAAGAGGTGTAAATTAATGTAATGAAGGAAGTAAGATATCTAAGCACCTCATAGAGTAAACTACAGGATGTACGAAGTGGTATCGGAAAGTTCCTGGACTGTTATGTTTGTAACTGCTTCGATGAAAGAAAATGAGAGGTGAGGCCAAGGTCACACCCTTCCGAAAGCCTATTGCATCAGTTTGTCACGTGACACCGCTCTGTGAACATGCATTATTTTTACACGAGTACATTTTCGACTTGGTATTTCGTTTTGCCTGCGATGGATAGCAAAATCGAGCAACGTGTCTGTATTAAGTTTTGCGTGAAGCACGGTAATTCCGTTACCGAAACCCTTGAAACGCCTCGTGAGGCTTTTGTAGAATATTCTTTAAGCCGAATAACGGATTTATGAATGGCATTCACGTTTCATGACCGGTCGAGTATCAGTTGAAGATGACGCACGTTCAGGGTGACCGAAAACCAGCAAAACGACTGAAAATTTTGAGAAGATGCGAGAACTCCTTCACGATGACCGTCGCCGAACGATCCATGAGCTCGCAGACACCGTTGGGATCAGTTATGTAGATTGTTAGGAGGTCTTAACAGAAAAATTGAACATGTGCCGCAGTGGTCCTTAATCATGACAATGCGCCAGCCCACATATCCCTGAAAACCATGGAACTGTTGCTAAGAACAACATGGTTATCATTCCCCATCCTTCCTACTCGCTGGACTAAGCCCCCGGTGACGTTTTATTTTCCAAACTGAAAATGAAACTGAAGAGACGAAGTTTTGAAACAGTGTGTGACATCCTAAGGGGACCGCAAGCGGTACTCGACAGCATTAAGGAAAATTACTTCCGCGGTGCTTTTGAAGCGTGGAAAGAATAAATAATGAAATCGCTGTATACGTTCCCACGGAGACTGTTTTGATGGAGATGACAGCCAAAATGGAGTAAGGCTTTTTTGACATAGTCTGGAAAGTTTCCGATAAACCTCGTAGTCTCCATTCTTTTGAATTACCGACTGCGTGCTCCATTTCGTATCTGCCAGCTGTAATTAACATTTCAGCTTACTAACCGCTGTCAAAATTCCACGAAGAACTTCGATCACCGAACGAAATATATTTGTAACAATATCCATTCAAGAAAGTATGGGAAATTCTGAGGTGTTTCATCTTGTTGCCCTTAACGCCGTGTAGTCAAGTAGAAGCGCAAGCTGATTTCGGAGTACTGTACTGCGTCCATCGTCATGGTCAATGATTATGCCAAGCAAAAGCCAGCACGAAGTAGATAGAGTGTAGATAAGCGTTTGTCTGATGCGTCTATTGCGAATTGTCTGAAACCAGATGCTTTATAGCTCAGCTTCAGATTGCGCAGTTAAGAAGGCCTAAGAAAATCACGTAAGAATGAAACTGGAACGCCGTTGTGCTTGTCACATGCTTTATGCTGGAAGCACGGTCGTCGAATCTTGGTGGACGTCCACTGAAATACACAGTGTCATATCTCGGAATGTAGTACTCTTGATAGGCTCGGCGGTGAGAACGTCAAACCCAACATCAAAACTATTCGTTACAGACTGATACTGGAACTGTACATTATCAGTCTTTGGCTTACGGGAAATTTGCAGGCCGCACGCAGATTGACTAATGCAAAGTACTGAACTCCTGGTTCAGTATGCGGCCTGTCCGGATATGTATTACGAGGGTTATTTATCGATGTCTCATAAAATTGGAAAATTTTATTATTGGTCATTAAATTTGCCACCACAGTTCTTACTCTTCTGTAACAGTGCTTTGATGTGAGTGCAGCTTTCCCTTACACGCCAGTGACTAATGCAGATTGTAGAATTAGAGAAATGAGATGGAATTAACTCTCCATTACACAGAGCGAGAGTCCACGTCTCTTCAGTTATCTGCGTAATTAATAAATACCTCTCTTGTTCCCTAAAATCTGACACGGATGCATGACGATATCCACTGATAGATCTTCGGGGTAATTTATCTCAAACAACTGAAAGCGCCCATTCGTTGTCCGATTATGTAAATAAGCTGCATTGTCGTAATGAAAATGAATGTAATTATAACAGTCTTTCAAACAGGCATATGCACTATTATAAAGTGTATGGAACTTTCAACAGGGAATTACTACGGTGTACGCCAAATCTCGTAGAAAATAAGCCGAAATTCGGCAGATTAAATGTTTTGGAAACATGGAATAACGATATCAGTGAAATGCTCTCGAAAAGCCTTCTGATAAAATTAAACTTTTAAAAAATATTGTAACGTGTTTGGGTAGGTCACCAACTTCAATTATACACGCCTTATTTGATATAGCGAATTTATTGCACATCCGCTCTTACAATCACACAATTTACAATCACAATTACTGCCATCTACAGTATCACAAATTATCACATCAAATCTTCCAACCACGAGTTCCGGTCTTTTCTCTTATAAACCCTCAGCCAGACAACGGGAAAACGCCTCGCTTTCTTGTTGCCTAGACGCCGTGTTCACAGATGTTGCTGGGCTACGCTGTCTAGAGTTGTTTACTGCTGCATAGCAACCGCGGCATCCGCCGCTACGTCACCGCGGGGGATGGGGCGGAGTGTTGACTGGCCTGTTACCCTAGTAGCGACAGCGACCGATGTTGTTACGTCACGGCTGGCGGGGGAGGGGATATCTTCCGTAGCGCAATACGTCACACTCTGCTCCTTCCTTAAGGCTGTTCGTCCCGAATAGCCTAACGGTGCATCCCCGCTCCTTTTATTTGCAGGCTGTTCTTGCAACGTCTTCTTCATTCTTGTCCGGCTACTCCTCTTGCAGCTACCATCCTCCGGCCGTTACCTCTGCTCCCCTCGTAAGACCAGCTTGTCTCGAGCTGTTTCCTGTTAACTTGCCAGAAAATCCAGTTTTATCACATTCACTCCTTCACTTTCTCCCATCGCACGTTCACTCTTGCTCGGGAGGCCGCTGCTTCTAATTTACCGGCTCCTCTTCTGTGCTCCCGTTCTTTTTCGTTTTGGAGGGGGTCGAACCTTCCACAAGATCCAGTCCTTGATCACGTTTTTCTTCGGAAGTTCCTTATGTTGACGTAACAGCACTTGAAGTGTTATTTGCACTTGCTGACGTCGTCATTCCTCCTGGTCTTCCTGCCACTTGCTCGTACGAGACCGTGGAGCAACAGTGCACACTGCTGGTTTCTCTACGCTGCTACGGGCACCCCGCAATGGTTGAGCCTCGTCATAAAGCTACTTGCAGAGACGGTGTAGACAACTGTCGACGGCCAATTCATTCTCCGGCATCCGAAGGTTCCCTGGGTAGTTTCCTTCTTGAAGGCATTTCTCCTACGTCGTGCCACTGTTGCGCGACGGGATACCTTCCTCCAGGTGGCAGCCAACTTCATCCGGGATACATAATCTCCTCAGGTCCTCCTACGCCATGCCACTCTTGCATGGCGGGACACCTTCCTGCTGGTTTTCTTCTGCCGTGCCACTTCCACACGGCGGCTTGTCCCTCTGCGGGCTACGGCCAAATTCTTCTGGGGTCCACAATTTTCTCGTGTCGAATTATTCATTTTTCGCTTGTTGCGGTCCCTACGCCTTTTCTTCTTCGGTTCCCCGACCGGCATTATTTCGGCATCTTCTACGGGTACTTCTCTTTGTTCTGCCGGCTCAGGTTTCATGCCACTGAGGCCGGCTCTTCTTCTGGACGTGCCTCCATTTCTCGGCAGGCCATCGTCACTCCGACCGGTATTGCAATGGGGACCTCTTCTTGTTGTGCCGCCGCAGGTTTCGTGTCTACTGAGGCCGGCTTTTCATCTTCTAGATGTGCCTCCATTTCTTGGCAGGCAATTGTCTCCATGCCTCTTTCTGGTTTGGTTTCGGCAGCCATCTCCTTGTGGCTGGTGGCGATATTTCTCGCATGGCTTTCGTCCTTGCTTCGATCGCTTCCGTTTCTGCGGCAATCATTTTTCACCAGACCCTTATCTCTTTCAACAGGAGTTCCATCATCTGCTGTGAGTCCATCTTTGTTTTTCTTTGTTTGTCTCTTCAGCTGGCAATAGAAGGTCACACTAACTATTATTTAGTTCACAAATACTCTTAAATGGACGGAATGTTTTTCTCTAAGTTAGAAGTTGACTGTGGCAGTCCGTGGTTGAATGCTTTGGCCTTCGGATACAAAATGAACACAGAAAGCTAACATATTTCGATAGTGACTATTATTCCCACGTCACTCTCATTTTCCTGTGGCGCTACAGCCCCAATTTGGGCCTAGGCCTACCTCAATGAAACTGTCCGTTTCACTTCGGTTTACTAGATCTTACACATTCGGTAGGACTCCTTGGGAGAATTATCAGCTCGTCGCAAGGCCTCTACTTGTAGACAAACACAGAAAAACGCACACAAACATCCATGCCCTGAGTGGGATTCTAACCCACGATCCCGGCTTCCGAGTGAGCGAAGACAGTGCATGCCTTAGACCGCTCGGCTACCGTGACCGGCACGTTACTCTCATACGTTCCATTTTTTTTTTTCCCATTATGATCTTTCCATGCATTAATACTCTGCCGCATATTATTCTGAACGACGTGAGATGCAACAAGCAAATCTTTCCCAGTAATACCGTATATAATGCAAATGCTTTTTTCTTTGTACATTGTAGTAACCTTAATCTTTCAATTCGATACCGAGCCCTCGAAGTAAATGGTTCCGATCCGTAGCTGCAGTACATTGCTGTATTAAATCAGCAGTGGAGGTCTGTTCTTGTTAAAGGTCGAGACTGCCAAACAGCCTAGTGTCTTGTCCCGTTACAGCGTTCTATTGCGGACATTTTCTGGAAATGCCAGCTAATCTAGGTTCCAGTGCGCATACGAGCAGATTTCCTCATTAACCAATGACCGCTATCTTGAAGTCTGCACAGTGATTGCTTCATGCATTAAATGTTGCCAAATAACGAAACAGCGATAGACATGGATTATATTTTGCGCTAGAAAAATTCGGTTATGATCGAATAGCAAAGAATTGGAACCACAGGAATGAATGGTAGCGAACAAAATGATAAATCAGATCTGTGTACTTAGATCTGCTGCTGTAAATAATGTTGGAAGTAAACAATCGCATAATTTAAATTGAAATTTTAATGTGCACCTTAATTCGAAACGTAATATAAACCAAACGAAACATGTATGACTAAATTGAAATTCAATTTCCTTATCTAAATAGTGTTCAACAGGTGGGACGCGAAAATAATGACGCTTATTGATGAGAGATATAACTTAATAGTAAAATATACGTGGTTATAAGAATATTTTTCTTGGAGGACAACATCATTTGTATTTACTTTCGGAGGAACTAGCAGATCCCAGTCTGATCTGAATGCGTCATATAGAGCCTCTCTGTAATAACTGACTTAATGTTTGTAACTATTTGATTAGAGTATCAGGTTTGAGGCGCCGGTCACGGTAGCCGAGCGGTCTAAGGCATGCACTGTCTTCGCTCGCTCGGAAGCCGAGATCGTGGGTTCGAATCCCACTCAGGGCATGGATGTTTGTGTGCGTTTTTCTGAGTTTGTCTACAGGTAGAGGCCTTGCGACGAGCTGATCACCCGCCCAAGGAGTCCTACCGTATGTGTAAGATCTAGAAAAACCGAAGTGAACGGAGAAGTTCATGGAGGTAGGCCTAGGCCCACTGGGGCTGTAGTGCCAAGGAAAAAAAATCAGTTTTGCGGTTGTAACAGTCGTGAATATGAAGACTGAAGATCTGCGATATTTACTGGAGGAAACTGCTGTTTTCCAGTTCAGAGCAACTGTAGCTGGAGGCATCTATATATTACACTGCACGGCGTCACATCCCGGAAGATAGCAATCTCAATATAGGTCGCGCCATAGCTCAAGCGGTTAGTCGCTGGTTTCCAATCTTAACGGCCCGGTTTCGATCCCGGATCTGGTCAAGTGGGATTTGTGGTGGACAAAGTGGTGCTGGGGCAGGTTTTCTCACAGCAGTTCGGTTTCCCCTGCCGATCTTCATTCCACCAATTTCTCCACAATCACCCTCACCTATCATCTGGGGCTGGTATAATAAGCCAGAAGTGGCCGCAGTACAAGGAACTTAGTCCCACCCCACTAGCAGTAAAAAAAATCTCAATATATATAAACTCCGTGGCTCGAGTCCGCAAGCGAACTATACCAACCGAGCGACCGCCGCTTGTCGGCGAAATTAGTGACAACATTTGCGGAAAAAGGGTGTCACGTGGTCAGTGCAGCGGATCCCCACGACCGTCAATCTGGGTTTCCTTGAAATAGTTCATCAACTATCCTCACGAGGCTGAGCGAAATCAGTTCCAGACTCACTACTTCTCAGAAAATCTGGTAGAGCCGGGAATCTAACCCGGACTTCTGGATCTGTAGCCAGGAACTCTGACAGCTGGACCACAGAGGCGGCCCAATATATGTAACGTCTATTAAATTAATCTTCTAATAGCATCTGCAATGAACTACGTAGACCTGCCTAATGCTTGACTATATTAGGACATTTTGAAGACAGATTTTTTTTTTAATTCGCTTAGTGGGGGTTGGAGTCCAACTGGGTTCACTCGGCACGGCGGCCACTGATTGTCCTATTGTAGCCTGCCCCGGGTGATCATAATAATGGAGAATTTTGTGGAATGAAGATTGGCAGGGAAAATCGAAGTATTCGGAGAAAACCTGCCCCAGCGTCACTTTGTCCACCACAAATCCCACTTGGCCAGATCCGGGATGGAACCCGGGCCGCCGCGATGGGAAGCCAGCGACTAACCGCTTCAGCTATGGCGCGGCCTGGAAGACAGAAAAGTAACACTGAATTCCTTTACTTTATACTGCATAACCGCTCCAAACGCGAAACACATGGCATGCAATTTGTTCCAGCATTTACCCTTCTGACGGTGCATGGAAATATTTTTAGTTTGCGTTTGTGGGCACCTATCGCCGAAGCAGTAGTGGACATTATACATCATAAACTGTGTACATTATACGTTTGGTTCCCTAGAGACAGACATGAGCACAGAACGTGATGAAGGAAACAGTGGAATTAATGTCAGCGTTAGAGATGTTTGTAATCAATATTCTCAGCGAAAGCTCTCTTAGTAATATACATCTAAGTGGTTAGAGTCAAAACTAGAAAGATACATTTAAGAATAACTAATCTATCATAAACTATTATTAATTCAAATACACTAAGTTATACAGTATAATTAAGTTATATTTAAGCCGTGTTATTGTTTTCTTCCAATATTGATTTAGGAATTTTATTCTTGATGTACGATGTATTTTGAGAGCCCCACTTTGGATGGAGATATAATGTGAGGAGGGTGTTGTGGGTTCTGGATTGGATGTTTGGATTTATTCACACAACTTGGTACTGCAGGAAATTGCAGCGCTATTGCTGGTGTGCACACTATACAGTTCACCGTTACACACACACACACACACACACACACACACACACACACTAGGGTTCTGAGCCTTCATTAGTTTTATCCAAACAAAGGATTTGTGCCAGTCTCACTGTAACTTAAACCACACACGAAGTTTTCTTTTCACGGCCTAATTCCTTTCTTGCAATGATTTTGCAACTGCCAATTCCTGTTGCAAGCTCATATTCTGGCAAGCTGACCAGAAACTCCACTGTACTCTCTTCTGCTCTATGCTGCTGAACACTACTTTATGAACACTTTCCATGGACCACGCAGAAAACACAGCCTCTATTGTTAAGGAGGCATGTTTACTGATCCTTTGCATAACAGTAGATGTTCTATTGTCGCGCGTTTGCTTCAGTGAGATGTGTTTACCGTGTTGTTGCGTAGTAATGGGTATCAGCCAACGTAACTTAGTATTATAGTTTACTTTCCGAACTTCTAATAAAGAATCATACTTCAAATTCTTCAGCTCCCCGAACACTTGGCGGAGGTCAAAATTTGAATGTAGAGTTTAAATTAACACAAAATTACTTCTGTTTTATTTGAAATAATTAGTTTCCTTAGGATTAACTGACTTAATGAGAGTTGTATTAATTTAGACAAGGGAGTTAGTCATATTCCTCCAGTTAGGCGAGGCTTAGACCAAGCCTCTCATTTAGCCGAAATGAGCCGAAAAGTAGGAGGCTTTGGTACATGGTCGATTTACTCTGGAAATATTAAACTTCGACGTTAACAGAAGGCACAGCTCTTGGAGGGACGATTCCAGGACCCACCCTATCTCAGATTTTGATCACCCGAGGCGTTAGCTAGGAGTTGAGGTCTTCTCCTTGTATACGTGGTTGGAGAATACATATTTTTTGTGACCTGGCTGTTTTGGGCTAGTCAGCTAGAAAATGAAAGGTGACGCCGTCCGCTAAAAATTGGAGCTGAGGGCAGACACTTCTCCCGCAGGTCACTGGCTGCAGACACTTCAAATTTTAATGGCGGAGTTCGAACATGCCAAGGCATATTTCCGGTAATAAATTCTTATTCTCCTACTCATTAACTAATTAGTGCTTCAGGACGCTTCTCTCAAGGGAATATACAGAAGCCATGGTTTGTCAAATATAAGTAACTGATATATACAAACGGTCCAAAATTCGAGAAATATAAAAAATCGAGTTTTTCTTGCTCATGTCACAAAGACTAAACTTGTGTACTTTGCAGTAAGTTAACAGTGTTAATGAGTAAATCTTCCGATAAAAAACGGTACAACGTTTTCTCTTTGTATGAGTCGAGAAGCGTGAAGAAGCAACTCGTGGTCACCTTACGTTAGAACCTGTTTAATACACCCGAGAAAAAGTTCAGTCTGCGTCACCGGAGCTAAGTTGTATCAAGGTTCAAGCAGAGCTAATCCAAAACTTTGCAGGGTTCCCCTTTCCTGTAATCCTATTGGAATAAACCATCTAAATTACCCTCTCAACCTACCTCAGCAGTTGCAATAGTTAGACCGAAATAGTTTTACAAGTCCAGCCAATCACAAACCAAACACCAGCTCGATGAGTTCTTAATGGGCTGTAAACTTAAGTGACGCCTACAGCCAGCTCTGAGGACCTTTATGTACCTAACTGCCGAGATGAAGGAACAAGAAGTCCATTATTTATAGCTAACCAGACGAGACTGAGGCACAAGTGACGAGCTCAACACAACATGATTTCCGTTTCATTATTACATAATGAGGCAACACTGCCTCTTCGTTTTGCTGAAATTGAGCTCTTGAACTCAACTTTATGGAACACGATATTCATCGAAACGTAGCCCGTTAACATTCTACTATTTTCCAGATGCAGCATCCAACTGCACACTTGGGAAGTTGTGCCCGGATTCACAGTTGATTAACAATACTATTGGCGTTTTCAAATGAAGGGCTATGGGATGGGTAGTAACCACTGAAGCCACGAAATACACAGGAAGGTGTACNTTAAAACCAAGAATACACGGCGCCAGATCCCAGAAGACTACTTTCTTCAAACTGAAATTAAGATTAAAATGCATATTACAGAAAGAGATTATGAATGTAGTTGGAAAGGAACTGCGTTAGGAAACAGGCCAATCGCGACTTCTTGTGAACGCAGAAGTAAATCTGAAATATTTGGGTCCCCTAATATGCGGAGAACATCTCGAGCAGCTGAGATATTCTTTTCTCATGGAGATGCTGCTCCTTGAACCTTAAGTTCTCCGTCTTGTCAGAGGAACATGGAGCCTTCATTTTTCACCTTAAAATTTTCTACGAAATATCGGTATCTCCCCTCAAAATTACATCTCGTCACATCCAAGAGGTCCACAATATTGACAGTCACCTCAGCAGTGTTCCATCCACACAGTGCTAAAGTAGATCAGTGAAAGGCGATCGATATGTTGTGAAAGGTAGGCGTTCACTGAGATACTACCTGCAAGGACATGTGTAAAATTATTTCCCAAACTTCAAATTAGAAGATGTATCTTGGAAAAGTGATAGGAACGTGTTTCAGCGGCACACTTTGCGAGTCAAATTTTGCGAATACAGAAACAATTCTGTTTTTTTCACCTGATTGACTACTACGAGAACTTAAATTCGTAATGCAGTGCGAGAAACGGCTGTTTTCTTGGGCTCTATATTTAAGTATATGAACAAATTATTCGTCTGTTTCCTTCACACTTCTCGTATCAAACGAATGAGAGTTTGTAAATTTCAATGAAGTTCATATATTGTATCAAGTACCAATCTGTACGATAGGCCATTTTGAACGTTATAAATTACGTCAGAGGATGTGAAAACTAGCAAAATTTACGGAAAATAATAATTTAGTATAAGCAGGGGACAGTTTTGGAATGAATACAGATATTCAAAATAGGGTGCACGAGTGCAGACGATGCTCCTTTTGAATGGACATTGACCATAACATAGTAAGGAATAGAATGATCAACGCATCCGGGACAACAATAATTCGCATTAGAGAAAATGCATCTCAAAATGGTAACAGAAATGGAAATCATTTGTGAGATGGCAGACCAAACGGATTTTTTATTCACGTAGAATTAGGATGTTTGAGGACCTTGGGTTTAAATACAGTGAAAAACAGGACAACCTCTTAGATGTAACACACGTACAGCTACTGTGTCATTATTCTGTCATCTCTTAAAGTAGTGTTAATAATGTCTTTAAGTGTTCTACATATCTTGGGTGTGCTGGGCGTGGCGTGGACCAGGTTTACTGGATTCAGAGACTATCAACTAAATTCGCAGGAATTAGCCGCAGGCCTGTTTAAAATTCTGCACGCTTTATATGCGGAAGCTTTATTTGCAAGTGATGTTTTTGTTTGTGTGAAGGGCTGGGGCATAACTACACACGCCGCCTGGCATAAACCTTTACGTTTAACTGCCTCTAGTTAATAAATCGGCCATTATTTTCCATACGTGCGTCAAGGGGAATTTGTTCAGGGTGGCGAAGAGAGGCATGGGTCTCTATTGAACTGTGTTGGGCTATTCAAACTTCTGAACCCCTCCATCCACACACCCGCATTGCTGGACTGCGAGAATCTGAACGCCGATTCCCTTGTGTTGCTGATATCCGAGCTACATTATTTTTGATCCGATTTTTGTGTACAATTTTAGCGCCGTACGTTCAAAGCAACTTCCATTAATGTTAAATAGAATCAAATATCTCTTTCCGTGAAGTTCGTTCCAGCTTTCATATTTCTGATTTATGTCACTACAAAGTTTTAAAATATCCTGTTCACACCTGTCTAACTGTATCAGAACAGTGTCACTTGGGCTCCTTGGTACATCCAACCCCGCTGTGTTAGCTCCATGTGTTACAAGGTTCTGAAAGTTGTTGACAGGAGTCAGACATCGTTTAGGAAGAATGCTATGTGCATGGATGGTTAGGTCGGTAAATTCGTAAGCAACGGTTTCATCTCCGACGACTCATGTCCTTCCTAATACCTGGACGCAAACCCAGAACCATACGTAACTATCGACATACTGGCCAGCGAAATAGAACATTCATACAGCAGTATTACAGTATACTGACTTACACGACGTTGCCCAAGCTGGCTTCTCTCTCACCGTCAGGAGAATGGACGTGTGTTGACAGATTTCATTGACCATAATAGTGGTCACTCTTTGAATAAAATCCGGGGCCTTCTGAATGCTGGGCCAGATCGTTAACCACTCTGTCAGATCCTAGTCTAATATTTCAAATGTTCGGTCTGATTTCGAAATAAAAATGCATCAGTATTATGATCACCAATCACCAGAAGACGGAATAATTAACTCAGATAAGGGAATGCCCGCCGGTCATGGTAGNGTAATACTAGTACTGAATTCACTATTGCCATATGGCTTTGGAGAATCAAAACGGAATATCCCATAAAATGATAAAGGCAATAAGTCTGGGCATACAGGCATTCACATAACATGTGCGGGGTTTTCGCTCTATGATCTCTTTGAAATTACGCAGTTACCGTTTACCGCAACGATGAACTGTCGAGAGCTGCAGGGAAGGAAATTAGGTAGAATGTGACAGATGAGCGACCAGTTTTTCCTTCTAATAAATGTTTTCGTCTGGAGTCAGCATTCTTAAATGGGGTTCCAGTATCAACACGCTGTGCAGTAGATTTCAAAGGGTCATTTTGAGTAAATTCTGTGAAGTATAGCGTACATCCTTCTAAACCCGCTTCAAAAACAAACTAATCTGATAGTTTCGGCAGTCCTTACTGGTAGATGTGACCTGAAGCTACAGCGGGAATTGTATATTTGCAGAAGGACTGTATAAGATGAAAATCTACATTTATTTTTAATTGTCTCTCAAGGCTGTTAAAATTTCTTCACTGATATTATGCATCATTTCTCCCAGAACAAAAAATTGCTTTATTAATGGAATGTGTAGAGTCGAGTTCCTGACTTTCCTTAACTAATGGTCCAGTGGCCGCAAAGTTGCTTCTTAATAGCAACGACGTTACGGACTGAATATGCAGGAACTACTTTATCATAACAGAAAGCATCTTAATATTACTAATTCTCATGTTTCGTGAATATTGGTACAGGCGTTCAAGCAATATTAAGTTTTTATCTGAGAGGTTGTAATATTAGTATTACTGATGGGACATGCTTATGAATTACGCCTTTGAGTTTGGGTGAGATACCATGACATACATACCAAGTTTTATAAAGATTGGTTCAGTAATTAAAAATTAATTACAGGGGATACAGTCATATGAAACACACAGAGAGCAAGCTGATTTCATAAGCGCGCTCTTATTTTTCCAAAGTGAAAGTAAGGTAAAAGCAAACAGTCATGGATTATTTTAAGTTTACCATTGAATTTCACCCAAGCGACTGAGGAGAACTACGATGACGTCTGTCTGCGAGTCGAGATAGAGGGCAACTCTTATAACTAGGAACCACCGAATCACGACATTGTAGTAGATCAAAATGAACTTTGAATATATATATATAAGTTTCTAACTGTGCCCACACGAAGAGAGTGCGTGTAAAATGTAATGTTTTCCCTTGTCGCAATAACACGCGTTACACAAGGATTTTTACAGGAACGGAATTTTCGTAACCTTTACAAACTCCAGGCGATACACTGCCAAATGAATACACGTGCGGAATGCCAAACGAAAATATTCTTCACCATTCTGTCCGAGAATCGTGTCACATAACACTAATGATTCGACTCTAGATAGTCTTCCTACTGACCAAACCAATCAACCAACTCCGTGGCTTTAGTCCGTAAGAGAACTATACCGACCGAGCAACCGCTGCTTGTCGGCGAAGTTAATGGCAACTTTAGCAGATAGAGGGTGACGCGTGTCAGCACATCGAATCCCCACAGTCGTGAATTAAGGTTTTTTAGACTGGAGCCGATATTTCCTTGAAATAACTCCTCAATTGTCGTCACGAGGCTGACTGGGCACGTTCCAGACCCACTACTTTTCAGAAAATCTGATAGCGTTTGGAATCGAACACGGACCTCTGGATCTGTACCCAGGAAGTCTGACCACTAGACCACATAGGTGGTCTGTGTGGAGAAAATTTTGAACCTATTTGGACTCGAACTCTGGATCCTGCCATTTCTGGTAGATGGGGAAAACAACACAGGGTCGTGAATTACGCCCCCCCCCCCACACACACACACACAAAAGAGCGGTACTTTTTCTTTAATTGTGAGACTGGAAAACCAAGCGAACAAAGTGACGGTATCTGGGATAGACATTCAGGGGAAGGTCCTGGGTAAGGACAGTGCTTCATCTCCTCGCCACTAGGTCTGTATTGGCGCTGTGACACGCCCAGCCCGGACTCATTTCCCGTAGGTAGAGAGGTCAGAGTGTGATTTTACTATTTACGTGTGCCAGTGTTAAGGAGGATGTCGGACCCCTCCCTCCATTTTCTCATACATCCTGGTGGCCCGGTGCTTAAATGAAAGGAAAACACATTCAATATTAATCAGCATTTGAAATTAATAATGGATTTCACATTAACAGTGCCCTGGAAGGGTTATGTAACAGTAGAATATTTATTAACTTTATAATTGTTTTGTACGAAGCCATTCTTTATTTGAAGACTATGCTTTACAAAAAAGATCTGTCATTTTGGAAATTTTTAGCGTTTTTGAGCGAAACGTATTAATTTCTTCGCCTTAGGACTTCACCGTACTTGAGAGTTTTTCTCAGAAAGAGGTCAAGGAACCAAGTGATGATTATAATAAAGTTATTAAAGTTGGTGTAAGAAAATGCTAATATTTGTATCACAGTTCAACGAATTCATGTAATACGGATAAAGTAACATCTCTCCATGCCACGTAAAGAGTTTCAAAAGAAGTCAAACTTAAGGAAGTGAGGGTCTTTCGGACGATAAACGCGACAAGGATTAAACAGAGAATTACTATGAAAGTGAAGTCAGGTGACAAGGGTTAAACAGAGAATTATGAAAGTGAAGTCAGTTGACAAGGGTTAAACAGAGAATTATGAAAGTGAAGTCAGTTGACAAGGGTTAAACAGAGAATTATGAAAGTGAAGTCAGTTGACAAGGGTTAAACAGAGAATTATGAAAGTGAAGTCAGTTGACAAGGGTTAAACAGAGAATTATGAAAGTGAAGTCAGTTGACATGGGTTGAGCAGAGAATTAAGAAAGTGGTCAGTTGTCAAGGGTTAAACAGAGAATTATGAAGGTGGATGTAGTTAAACGTACATTACATGAAATTGACGCTTGAGTCAAAACAATTCGATAAGATGTAAGCATCGGAAATAAATTTTCGAAAGCGTTTTAAGGAATGTGTAGGATGTTCGGCCAGCTGTAAATATTTCTCTCACTGTTGATAGAGAACCATCGAAAAGCCACTCAATGCTTGCTGGCTTATCTGTATAGCCTTGCTTGTTTATCAGTGAAATATGTTCAAGTACAGTTCATGGTGTTGTGTAATACATTGCTGAACAGAAATGATTCACATAGTGTACGATGCATATTTCACAGATTCTTCAGGGATAAAATGCCGCAGAAAATGTCGTAGGAAGTATCCTGACAGCACAATAACTTGTAAAGCAACGAGCCGCAATACGAGTATTAATAAAACAGTTTTCTCTGTGATCGGTGCCGGACAGAAGAAAATCTCGGTTTAGAAATGTGCTGACTGAAGGAATGGTGGGAGCTAGATTAAAACTAAGCCCGAAGAAGTCGTTACTATCATTACTACGTCTTTTGGCCCTTCAGTGACTTTTGGCAAAAGGTAGGGTTTTTTGGCAGAAAGTTGCAAGTTCCGGGCTTACAAGACCACTATCGTATATAGCCTCTCCCCTTCAGATTGCAAAGCAATGACTAACTGAATCAGTATTCAGTGGATTTCTTCACTCCGAACTCGTTTTCTGCTGACGATGTGTGCTCCACTCCATTTTGTTACGTGAACAACCAAAGCAAAGGATACTGGAGCACAGAAATTCCTCATGCAATACCACTGTATCTCTATCTATGGCTCTACAGCCCTTGTGGACCTTGGCCACTTTCAGTTTCTTAATCTATTCACAGTCGGCATTACTCCAGTTCCTTAATCTATTCACAAATCAGCCCGTCTCCATACAGCTACCTACGAACAAAAAAATAAACTCCGTGGTTTTAGTCCGCAAGCGAACTATACCGACCGAGCGACCGTCGCTTGTCGGCGAAGTTAGTGCCAACTTTTGTGGTTAGAGGGTGTCTCGTGGTCAGCGCAACGAATTCCCACAGCCGTTAATTTCGGATTTCTAGACCGTTACCTATACACAGATTAATACAAACAGAATAGACGTACACAGACATGTATGCCTCGAGTGGGATTCGTACCCATGAACTCAGTGTTCGAGCCTTACACAGCGCGGCCACAGTGATCGGCAGCTGTTCGATTTAAAAGTTGTGATGTGGCGTGTAATTACTGCGCGGCGAGCAATTGGATCTGCTTGTTTTTCATGAAACAAATTCCGAGCGTTATATGAGATTGGTTCCGTCGTCCGTCTGAGGTCAAATGACGGACCTCATACGTACATTTTATGCAAGTAAATAAACGGCACACACTGCGAACAATTCTATGGGTGCATTATATGACGTCATCAGCGAGCGAGTCTAAGTAGTGGATTGTGTCTCTGTGGTCTAGTGGCCAGAGTTCCTGGCTACAAATGAAGAGGTTCCAGGTTCGATTCTCGGCGCTACTAGATTTTTCTGAGAAGTGGTGGGTCTGGAACGGAGTCCAATGAGCCTCGAGAGGATAACTGAGAAGCTATTTCAAGAAAATAGCGGCTCAGGTCTAGAAAACCGAGTTTAACGGCCGTGGCGATCCGTTGCGCTGACCACGTGACACCCTCTATACGCAAAAGTTGACACTAACTTCGCCAACAAGCGAGGGTCGCTCTGTCGGTATAGCTCGCTTGCGGACTACAGGCCACGGAGTTATTTTTTGTGTCCTCGGCCGTAACCCGATTTAAACCTTTCTGGCTTTTTACTTGCGAGGAATGCTGGAAATAAAGTACGTGAGAATATTCCGGGCTCCTAGGATTCATTCATTCATTCATTCATTCATTCATTCATTCATTCATTCATTCATTCATTCATTCATCAGTAATCTGTCAAGCCGACAGGTCCACAGTCTCTTCCAAAACAGTTCCTCCACTTGATGCGAGCTAGAGCTTTCTCCTTCAAATGAAAATATCCTCTTCTGTCTCCAAGGTCATCCAGCATCTTCTTACGTCTTCTTCCTCGTCTTCTGGTCACTTCTATCCGCCCCTCTATCTTTCCTTTGATAACTTCTTTTAGAAGGCAGTTACCGCGTAAGATATGACCAATCCAATTAGCCTTCCGTTTTCTTATTTCGTGTACGATATTCCTCTGCTCACTGACTGTAAATAACACTTCTTCATTTCTCACATAATCGGTCCAACTGATCTTCTCCACCCTTCTCCAACACCACATTTCGAAGCTTTTCAGGTGTTTCTGATCTACTGCCCTAAGTGTCCAAGTTTCAGCCCCATACAAAGCCATGATCCAACTGTAGCATTTCACTAGCGTCTTTCTTCAATTTAAGTCCAATTTACTGGTAAAAAGATTCTTCTTCTTGCTAAATGCAGCTTTTGCCATGGCAATCCTGCATTTTAATTTCACTAGTACACCTTTGATCATCTGTTAACAAGCTACCCAAATATTTAAAACATTTCACATTCTCCAGTTTTTTGGTCTATCTTTATTATGACTGGGGTTGGTTGTCTCGAAATTTTCATTACTTTTGCTTTTTCCACATTCATTTCCATGCCATGACACCTTCCAATTTCGATTAGTCTATCAATCATACCCTGTAGCACAGTTTCTTCGTTAGCCATTAACACAAGGTCATCTGCATATTTCACAGTTTGAATAATTTGCCCTCCTAATTTGAAATCTCCAAGCCCATCCAGAAGAAATTATTTGACATGAAATTTTCTCTATTCCTGTACAGTTGCTGTGTTGTAACGAAGGGAGACATGCTTTGCTTAGCGGGACGTGAGTTATCAGCTGCTGCGGTGGTCTGTGTGCTAGAAGATTGCCCTGTCAGGTGCGGAACCTTCTCTAATGATAAACTGCAAACCTTTGCAGTCTCAGACGAAATTGACGGCAGCTAAATATTACTTTGAGGGTTACAGTAAAATGTCTGAACTGCGTTTGTGGACGGCACATATATGCTCCGTGGGTAGCACAGAATATACTTCGCAAACACGGAATTAAAACTGCAAGCCGAAAGAGCAGGCATGCATACAGCTGAAGTCCTCTGCCTGTTGATCGTCCAGTATATCGAATGTTCGTCATTCAGGACTATGCATGTGTTCCACACAACTGGCCATCACTAAGGACATTCGGACGCATTCCGTGTCCTTATATGACAAAGACTCTATTTCAGGCCTCGAAACGAGTTACAAAAATAAGCATTACTACTTTTGGATTTATATATCCACTTCTGAATTGAGTATGTAAATACAAACGTGTGAATAATGAATGAAGTACAGGCAATATGAGGGGGGATAGGAACAGAATGGAACTCTCACAACACAGATATTTCATAACAACAAACTGTAGTTCGTTGTCTCGAAACAAAACAACTTCTGAGTCACTTTCCGATCAGTGCATTACAACTAAGTCACTGCACGGGCCGCGTTTGTTACCGGTTGTTTTATTGATACTATGGATGGGTGTAATGATTCAAACAGAACACGAATGTACAACAGAATTCTGCTTACTGCTTTAGAATGTGACGCCTTACAGTGTGGCACAAGTTTACCGACGTTTCAGAGAGGGTATTACTTCTGTCATCACCTTATAAGAGTAACATGAGCAAACAAGCACATATCCCAGTCCTTGACAGTTGCTCAGCTGGTCAAGACATTTCCCTCATTATAGCTAACATGAAATTTAATTGACTGGTTCTAAAAAACCGCCAGTGGACGCCAACTAAGTATACTGAAGCCAGATTGCACTTTAGTTCTTAAGATTAATTTAATATTGATCCTCGCCTGGCCCTAGGTTTCTTCCCTTCAAGTTGTTACAATCAATTTTCTTGTACAATTCGCATTTCACTCATGCGTGCTACACGGCTCGTCCGTCCCGTCCTTCATGATTTTACCATCCTCTGTATATCCAGCGAATAGTGTAATTCATGTATACTTCTCCCATCTTGTAAGATTTGGAGCTTTCACGGCGGTGACTATGAAGAAAGCAGTCTTCTGGGATTTGGCACCGTGTATATGTGTTAACCCTACATTTCGGAGGAACGTCGGTTGACACCACATATACACGGTGCCAAATCCCAGAAGACTGCTTCCTTCATTCTCACATCTTGTTGGTTCCTCTCTTTCAGGTCCTCAGCAGCCTTTACAGAGGCATTTTCAATTTACAGGCACATTTCGTCTGGGAAGCAGACTCCCTTATACTGTAAGATGGGATAGGTTCAGAAATAAAACGGAATGCATACAAATCCGAAAATACACCCAAGAAATAAAATTATCGGAAATACAAACAAACGGTGTCGTGTGTCAAATGAGAGCTCAGTGCGAAATTTCTGAACTGTTCAAGCCCGAACAGAGAGGTCATCAACACTTACAGCAGTTTTCTCGATAATCCTGTCTGCATTCATAGAGAACACTGGGGCGTTTACGTGCGTTACATCGAGCTCATTCGTGGCCCGATGCACGAGTCCCCTTTTCAGTTATTTCACCTCGAAGATAGAAACAGGTAGGTTCTCTGAAACGTCGGCAAACTAGGCCACTGAAACACGGAGTCAATAACGAAGAATGGAAACAAGATTAGAAGGGGAGGGAACAGGACCAGTTCATGCAAAGAATTCTTGGTCACAGATTTTGTAAAGACCAGCATTCTCATTTGTAGGCAGCACGGAAGACGAGACACGGTGAGAGAGAAACATCATTCATAAAGGAGACGCAACAGGCTTTTGCCCAGCTGCATGGAGATAAAGGAAGAAGGAGAACAAATCTGTCAAACTGGTTCTGTGGGCGAGCTGATGGTGTCAAGGACATGTGATCATTCTTACTTTATTGAAAGAAATCCTTTCAACTGTAGAAATTACACAGTGTCGAATGTTACAGAAAAATGATCATGGATTTGATTGGTCGAGGGATTTGGAGTCTTTATGAAAGTAATATTTCGAAATTCGTCTTAACAGATTCAGAAGAACCATGAACATCAGTTGAGTGTGATGGTAGATGCTGAAGTCATGTACTTTGTGAGTGCAGCTTTTGCTCTGTTACTATATCAGCTGTCTCTGTTCAAGAGCCTGTGATGTTACTGGGGTTAGTAACTACCCGAACATTTACCAGTAATGTATTGGACGTTCCATTAATTTGTTAATAGCAATAGCAGTGCAACTTCACATTAAGAAACAACATACTTGTTATTAAAATAATAATAATTTTTCTTCTTCAAGCCCTTGGGTTAGGCCATCCGATCTGCTAAGCAGAATAACTCCAGAAATGAATATTACAGACTCCTGGGATACGTAGGAAATTAAGCTGACAGATATTGGTGCCCCGAAAAGATTTCAAAAACACTGGTGCAGTGTCTGAGGGATTGAAGACAGTTTACCTCCTGGACCACGCGGCCACTGGCATCTGATTAAGTAATAATGTCTTTTTCAGGATATTGTTCGATTGGGTAGCAAATCGCGACGCATAATCTTAAAATTTGAATTCACTTAATGGGGAGTGGGGTCCAACTGAGTCAACTCAGCACGGCGGCCACTGATTAGCCTATTGTTGCCTGCCCTGGGTGATTATGATGATGGAGAATTTGGTGGAGTGAAGATTGCCAAGGGAAACCGAAGTAGTCGTAGAAAACCTGCCCCACCGCCACTTTGTCCACCACAAATCGCAATTGACCAGACCCGGGATCGAACCCGGGCCTCCACGGTGGGAAGCCAGCAACTAACCGCTTGAGCTATGGCGCGGTCCAGGCATAATGTTACTACAGGCCTACACACTGTGAAGTTCAGTATTATACGCTGAGATTGAAATAAAGCGGCGTGAATTCGCACGTTTCGTCGATCACAGGAAGTAATCGTAGGAAATATTGAATGACCAATATTGCTCGTCAGTCAGTTACTTAGGACGTGAAATATGCAGCCCCCGTGCTTAACTACTTAAGCATGAATAAAGACAGGGGGGGATTGGATCGACATATTCTTGACCTTAGCAATAGCTGGGGCTGAGTGGTCAGCCTCAAGCCTCAGCAGCTTTCCCACAGGGAAAGAGCCCCGCACCCATTAAACAGGAGGCTGGATGGGCCCAAGAGTCAGTCTGGATAAAGTTTAAAGGAAAAGATATTGTCCCTTCGAGAATTTTCAGGACAGAGTATGCCTAGGCAGATACTTAATTTTTCCCAGAACCTTTTTATTTACTTAATTAAATTTAACTAATAATTTATATGATAATTATTTGTATACATGCGTACAGTTTCATTATGATACATGATTTTGTGTGCCATGAAGCAATAGATATAGGCCCGCTGTACTGCATCGCCAAGCAGGAAAATTCAGCAAAATTTGATTGGACTTAGATCTGTGGACTATCCACTCCGTTTTCGCCCTTGTCAAGCCTCCTTTTTCACTCGAAAATTCTTCCAGGTATGTCCATGATTTATTCTGACCGTCTTACAGTGCATACATTTATTCACCTTACTCTTCTCTCTTGCACTACATGTTTCGGCACTAAAGTGCCATCTTCATGTGCTTTTCGATGTACGTCGAACTACTGCATTGCTTGCCCTGTTGTCTTTATACTAAAATAACTAAAATATATATTCGTCATATATATTGCTAAATTTTAAATAATAAAAATGTTAAAACTGTTCAGGATTTGTTCAGAATAAATCATGGACATAAATCAGTGCAACAGGACGCTAAAATATAACATTCTTCCAGGTAATTGCCAAACATTCGTCTATTTTTTCTTCCACGCGTAAATTTTCCATCTTGTGCGTCTCATGTAGCCGTTACTTTGTTGTGACTGGTTACTACATAGTTTATCCCACTTGCTACCAGCCATACTGGGTGGGTTTTATGTTCTAACTTAAGCCACAGCTCGAAATTAGGCAGAGTTAACCATTTGCACTCTGTAAACTTTTCATCAGTTCTTTGGAACGCTGCAAGGTTTCTATTTGTCCAGGCCAAAAGTAATTATATTTCTCCGCATCTGTGAGTCTGTGTTTTGTTCATTACCAGCCTGTAGAAGATCATGCTCGAGGGGCAGCCTTCGCTCTACGGCGAAAGGATGTGATAGGAATCCGGTGATCTGCACTTCGGGTTTCGCACTTTCGTATAGTGTTTTCATATTGTTTACCATGTTGTTTCGAAAGCCGCAATGGTCTTGGACAATGTACAGGTACTCCTGTGATATGTTATCGAAACCGGATGCCAAGTCCAAGGACACTGCGCATCACGGCCTCTCCGTTAACTTCGCATGCGCGATTGCGTCTCTAATGGTGGCAACCGCTTCTTGGATGGTGGTTCGTCCAGGTGTACTGCTGCTTTGCGCTGGGAGCATGATGCCCCTCAGGGATGGTTGCAGTCGGGCTACGATTCATGCAAATATTTTCTAGTCGCCGTTTAAAAGTGGCACAGGTCGATAGGATCTCAACAGTTCTCGGCGCTACAGTTTTCAGAATGCGCACTCAGATTCCAGTCCAGGCTTCCTTTCTGCAGTGCTAAATTGAACATCGGTAGATCAGTTTTGGTAATTTCAAAGTATGCTAAATTAGATTCAGTGCGTATTCTGTCTTCGTTAGGAGATTTATAGGGAGTCCCTTGTTCTTAATTCTGCTTCAACCATTGTCGCCTGGAAGTACATTTTCTGCGGTACCTTCCTCTGAAACATGATGGCTAAAGAACAACACTTTGTTGACCGGCTTTCGGCTGTTCAAAACTGTTCTTATAAAAGTCGACGAATTTCTTCATGAATTCTTTCTGCGTTGTTTTCTTCCATCCTACAAAATTTAGAAGATTGTCTTATAGGTTCGTCTCTTCGTTGTTTCTACAAGGTGGCATCGCGGCGCCATTACTTTCTCTTTTTGGTGAAAATCACATTCTCAGTCGAGTTTTTAACGTTTGCAGGTGCCTGTTGTTTATTTTCGGTATTATTAATTTAATCGCTTAATCTTTCCATTTCCTACACGAATGGCAATCTGCTCGTTTAACAGGTCGTGAGCGCATGTGTAATAACATTTCCCGTGGCTTCACCTTTCTTCCGGAGAGTCCCTGAATTTGTTTGTTAACGTACTGATCCCACCAGGTAGTTGTGTCATTGTATCGCTGTCGTCCGCTTCTCCATTTGTTCCATTAAACTCTTGATTCTCCGACTTAGCCCTTTGTCCTGCAGTAATGTCGTGTTAAGGTACCCGTAATATCCCTCCATGAACCATTAGTTTGTCAAGCATGATTTCAGTACCACAATCGGCTGATCCGTTAAGGCGGCTGCGACAATTTCCCATATTTTTCTTCCAAAATTCCTTTTTTATAAATTCCATCTATTCCGGATGCCGCCTTTACGGCGAAATATGTGTGTGCCCTCCTGTCTGAGGAGATCGTCGATATATCGACAAGGTCAATTTGTTGACTAGGGCCCGTGTTCTGTCATTGCCTCAATGTCTCTGCCGTTTGGCAACTTCTCAATTACTGTCCGTTCTATTGTGTCTCTTGTCCAGATATTGGTGTACGCTACGTAGTCTGCCATACATTGAAAGCCCTTGTTAACCATCTTTTGCGGAAATATTATACGAGTATCTACGTTGTTGTGTTGGATGAAGGTTTTCAGCATCTGTTGCCTTTTTCGGAATGTGTTCTGCTGATATTCAGCCTTGCTACTTTGTACGTATAATCCAGTCTTCCCTTGTTATATACTTATGACGTCTGCATCGCAGTTTCAGACGTGCTCCCTTTCCTCGTCCCACCTCTGCTCGCGACTTCCCAGCGTACGTTGTGTCTTCTGCGCCCTACATTTTTGTTCCGATGAAGTACATTTGTAAAATTTGGTTGTATGTTCTCTCGCTGATTATTGCTATGAGTGGAATAATCTCCTCGAGTCGTCTCTTTGTTGATTCCGCTGCTCTGAAATCTGGTTTTCGGATTGGTTATCACTTGTTTGTAACGTGTTTGTCTCTAAGATATTAGCAGAATCTTTGTTCTGTCCAGTCTTCGTGTTACTCATGTCTACGTTCTTCGTCTCGCTCTCCTATTCCACCTTCTCGTGTTTCAGCTGCTTGTTTCATTCCACAATTTTCTTCGCTTTCTATCCACATTTTGGAGATTTTTGGTTTTTCTGTTTTCCCTCGCTTATTTTTCCTTGCCGTTTTGTTGTTTGACTGAGGCATATCATTGTTTCTGGTTGGGTTCATAGCGAATCATAGGGTGCTTCCGTGTTCTCTGTCCTTGTTATCTTCCAAACTCTCCGCATTTTACATTTGCTTCTTTCACAGTGGTTTATTCTTTCCTTCTTCTCCCGAGCCCTTCTCTACTATATGCGCCCAAGAGCTGGAGAGCTTGTTTTTTGCGATAAAGTGTCTCTGCTCTCTTAGGTCACTCCTGGCCCATATGTTCAAGGAAACTGCATACGTAGCATACGACTAGTTGCCCATCGTATGAAAATATGATTCCGTACACTCTATCATCAAATTAGTTGGAATGTTATGATTTAGGTGTATTAGAGCTACCCGTACTCCGTTGAACACTTGTATCTTCAAGCGTTTGATCAGACTTTGTCTTGTACATCAGTTATCAAACAATATATGCTTATGACGTGTATGATTGTTCTTCTGACCTTTCGGAAAGGGGGGGATGCCGTTACGAAATTTCCGCACGCCGAATCCTGGCAGATATATTTTGACGTGTACCATTAATGCTCATAAAGCACCTCTTCCGTGTTCTGTAAAAGCTCTGCACCTCTTCGATGTTGAGTGAACTTTATAAATACCTGTCATTTGGTCCGTCCGCTTGGATTGTGCTGACTTCCTCTTTCGGCAGGTTTAATCTTTTGTGTATCCACTTATGGATGTTTGAGGCTGATATCGTCTGATTCTTATTTTCAGAGAAACATCCAATTGTGTCTACTTAACACACACCATTTTCTCTTGAATTTAACACTTAACTAAATGTACTAATACTTGATTTGAATTATTATCAAGACACTCGCTCTCGATACGCTTTGTGTGGGTTAACACAGCCTGGCCGACGGAGCTTACAGAACACGTCTACCTTCTTCGTTTGCCTGACTGCAATTGGGAGTCGAACTCCGACCCCTAGGCCGTGCAGCCCGTAGCCAGTCGCTATCCCGGTTCCTATTTAGGACATGCGTATTTTAAAAACGATTTCCCGCTTTGATATTTGATTTGCGGTAGAGTTGAAATACATGGAAGCAGACACAAATTAAAGTCTCGCTGACGTGTGCAGTTTTTACGCCATCCGCCTGTGCCCTTGGGTTATTTGCGAGTTCATTACGTACATAATCTCTCTTGGGTGTCATAATATCTCGCTTCGGAAAACAACTTATACTTCCCAAGCTACTTTCATTTACTGGAGTGATTATTACTCGTATAAAGTTGTACTGCCATTTAGAAAAAGAAATATCGGAATAGCAACACAAATTTGACATAAAGAATTAGAGAATGGGGCCTGTACTATTATTTTATTTGTATTGTGTTGTTGGAAATTTTTAATTGTTTTATTTTGTCTCAATACTGATTACTCTTATTTATTAATTTATTCTCTGACTGCCGATACAGTTATGGGGCAAATTTGTCACGTAAGCCCAGTGCGATTATCTAGGAGCACACGTCTCGGAAAATAATTATAATGTGTTTCTTATTTAACTATTATAGAGGACTATGTCTTGGGAAGTTAGTTAAGGAGTATGTCCAAAATGAATAAAATTTGAAATTAAATTGTGCCCAGAAATGATTATCTGATGTCTAAACATTTGAACAGAGGAATTTTCTACATGTGTCACTAAGAGAGCAGTAAAATTAAAAAGGATGTGGTGCCACAGACTTTTGGAAAAGAAAAGCAAAATATATTTGAGTATTCAAATGAAGTTAAACCCATACCACGGCCGGGCTCCCCTTTAACTGTAACAATGTAACTAACCATTTAAGGCACTCCGCTCTTCCACCGATACAGTGGGATTTTTTTTTAATGTACGATAGAAAGCAAAATTAAATTCTGACTAGAATGTGAGCACCATTTTTGCAGAGGATGAGTTCTTTCTTCATATGTCGGTTGAAAATCAACGTACAGTTTGGAGGAATATGTGGCCTTCATCTTAAGGCTCGATAAGTAAACCAAGCAAAGAACCATGCTTGCTTCAAGCAGGTAGCGAGTGGAGCTTGTTTGATTTTCAGCAGACTTCAAGGTGTTGTATCCCAGGCGACAGAACTCTTCATAACAACCGCTGTGAGAACGTCATATCGTTCACATACACCTACTTAAAAGAGGCACCAACAAAAACAAAATGGTGCATGAAATTTCTCGTTTAACTTAATTGAAGACAGTGTTTCATTATTAGTTTATGATTGATTTCAAGAATTTGAGCTCCTCTGAGTGCAATGAATGGGATATATTTTGAATGTTAAGTACATAATTTGTACATCTGAATCATTGCAGTAACATGCGATTGTGACAAATCCGATTTCTTAGAACGGCGTGTGCTTATAGGACTTCAGTAGGCCCAATGTATACTCTATTTCATATTCGAAAAGTAATGGAAACGACTCCTGTAGTAAAACTCACTGTGAATTCGTAGGCTTGAAATAAGTATTAAATTATTTAAATCAAGTGTGTGTACCGGGCGACCGAAGTGAATGGAGAAGTTCATGGAGGTAGGCCTAGGCCCACTGACGCTGTAGTGCCAAGGAAAAGAAAAAAAAAGTGTGTACCGGGAAGGATATTACGAAACGTTCTAACACAAAAGAGTTATGTACGCAGGATTTGAGGTTTTCACCGCGGTGACTATGAAGAAAGCAGTCTTCTGGGATGTGGCGCCGTGTAGATATTGCGTTAACCGACGTTTCGGAGGAACTTATCGCCTCTATTTTTCTCGCTAGCGGATTTTCTTCTTTTTTCTTCTACCCTGAATATTCAGGCGATACGTACTTCTGAAACGTCGGTTAACACTATCTACACGGCGCCACATCCAAGAAGAATGTTTTCTTCACAAAAGAGTTAGTTCGCAAATCCCCAGCGAGTATGTGTCCACACACGTACAAACAAGTTAGTAAATGGAGACAAAGTCTATGAGTTCTGACGCGTTCGCTTGGAGCGTAAAGAGTCCGAAACATGTTTCACGCCTTCAATGAGTTACGCTCGAGATGAGCCCTGAAAGGTGTGCAGGTGCCTCATATCTTTTTCAGTTTTCAGCTTAATTTTTTTTTTGATTGCTGAATATTTGTACAGATTGTGAAATATCCACTCAAACTAACAGACAATTTTTATGTATCTTAATTGAGATGCTCCAAGACATGGCTGAAACAACTCTCTAATCGTAGAAAGTTTTATGCCTTATGTACACAGTGTAATCAGCTCGAATCTCGACCTCGTGTGCTACTACAGTTCTGAAGTGTGTTGTTACTTTTGCTCAGTTCCACTAGCGAAACGTCAAGATAATTCATCTTTGAATAGGTTTCAATGTCATTCTGCTACGTTTTCTTCAACCTAAAGCTCATAAATTAGTCTTTGCGATAGTGTAGTTGGTTGAGTCACTACGCTACAAGCCGGAAGGTAGCGACTTCGATTCCCCATGAGGTTACTGGAATTTTCAGTTAAGCTAGTTTTTCCAGCCACACTATGGCCTTGAGGTCGACTCAGCCTCTAAAAGAAATTAGTACCAACAATCTTCCTGGGGCGTAAAGGGCGGCCGGCACCTAAGGTTGGCAACCTTACCGCCATCTGTGAGCCAATTATCTAGAAAAATGTGGGCGCCTCCACGTCTCACAATCCTATGAACCTTCACGGCCTCTTATATGAATAGCTTTACCTATTTTGTGATTACTTTTTACTTTATACATCGACGCCTCTTCAACAGAGAATAAGGGATAGAGGATTTTGTTGATGAAGTTAGAATGACGCAGAATAAAGCAGCCGCAATCAGAAAGGACTGTGTTACGTAAATCCTCAGTCAAAATCGCCTTCCAACGTGAGTTTGAGTCCGTGGGATGCGGATAAGAGCTACTCGTTCTTTAGTTGTTTAAATTCTCGTTAAATAAAGCATATTTCAACAAGTAAGGAACGTTTGTACATTTGAAAAAACGGAATTGAGAATACTGTGACATATAGATCCATTGCTAGACAACGGCCCGATAACCAAGTTCCGGCGGAGACAGATTCTGAGTAAAGAGTCCGTTACTAGGAAAATCATACAACAATACGCGACAACAATAGACGCCCACTGTTAGGCAATGGACGTGTTTTCTCTGGAGTCCGCCCCTAGGCAATATAAGAATGACTCTGGCTCCAAGAATTTCAGTTGCAGAGGGGCAGTCCATTCAGCATTGATGGAGTCCTAGATAGCCATAGAAGAAAGGTTCGCCTAAAGATTTATTTGAGTTATTGTAATTAATTGTGATTACGAATGATTGTGCAAGGAGTGATCAGTAAATCCAGTTAGCCAATCCAAAACCCGTCTAGTCACAAATGCACGTGACAGTATGATCGAAAGGAAGATAAGTACACAGAACGTCGAATCCATGAGAGCCATTTCGAATATTTTATGAATTCGGATAATATTTTGTTTTGCCTCCCTGTCGGTGGGTCCCTGCCTGCTCACGCCGGCCATCATTCTCAATTATGGCGTCAGATTCACCCCCTACCATCGATCACCCATTATCCCATGACAACTAAATAAATATTTACTCTCCATAGTTATTAACAATGCTTGCGTTGCAGTGGACACTCATTAAGAATTAGAATTCCTTTATCTGGTATATTAATTAAGGCTTGCTGGAATAACAGTGATAGAATGGGACTTGCGATGGGGCGAAATGGGTCTTCGAAACCAGGATATGATAACGGGGCTGTTAGTTCAAGATAGGGCCCAGTGGTGGGATTGTTCAACAAAGTAACGTAACTTCGGTTTCCATGAGGAGGACAGGGATTCTTGGCGTTCTCAGTGATCATCGGCCTCTCAATAAGGCCTCTGTTCTGTGGAGTGAGATTCTATATCANTGAACGGCTGCTGTACTGCGATGTGGAAAGCAAATGGAAAAACTACCACATTATCACTTTTCCTGGATAGTCTCTTTCCAAAAACAGAAGATCGCATTAAGTGGAGGAACTGTTTTGGAAGAGACTGTGGACCTGTCGTCTGACAGATTACTGATGAATGAATGAATACTCGTATGCATACACTGGGGTGAACTGGAAGGAAATATTTCATATGAGGCGTATGATAATCTGTGTTGTAGTTAAATGGCTTGAAAAATGGAAACAAAATCTGTAATTTAATTTTCTTTATAGATGAATTCTAACTGCCTAGGTTGTTTGGTTACATTCGTTACAGTCACCGTCCTATTGTTCGTAAGTCAATAATAATTTAGATCAATTCTAACCCCAGTCTTTGCGTTATTTCACCACTGTTTTCCGCCTGTCTTGTTCATCCCGGTTTTCTGAAACATATATGACAAAACATATAATAAAGGGCTCTGATGGTGGCGTGTAACGCCCAGAATTACAGGATTCTATTTTCCGAAACGTTGTATTCTCCGCTTTTTAAAATACCGAAACCCAGAATCCCAGTAATTCTGAGTACATTGTGGCATATAGACCTGTTGCTAGGCAACGGCCGCTAAACAGACAGACAATAGGCCGTAAACTGTAACAGGAACGGTGTTTTCTATGTGGTCCGTGCCGAGATGTTATTAGGGGACAGTTACAGAAGAGTTGAGTCAGTTGAGTTTAGCTGAGTTGGTGAGTGACTTAGTCAGATAACAGCTGAGATTCAGCAGTTATGAGCTGCTGTTGTGAGAAGTTGGTAGCTGAGGCCGAGAATAGTTCGGGAACTCCGAGGAAGAGGAACGTCCTCTGTTGAAACTCGCTACCAAGCAACGGCTAATGGAGACTACAGACTAAGACCTTGTACAACGGTAGAAACATAATCCTGACATAGTTATGAATTATAAGTGTTCAATAAATCCAATTACCGATCCAGATCTCGTCTATAGTCATTAAAATCATGACAATTTTAAAAGGTTGCACGCCTTTGATCCTATAATTCATTGCATTATTAGCCTCCAATTTACAGTAAAAGCAGTTCAATACCCTTATTTGTCCCTTGTATTAGAAAATTCCTGAAAAAATCCAGTCTATCCTCATGCATTTATATTTCTAATGTACCGACCGATTTACTCCATGGACTTGAGTCCTTCTCGCACTGATATTTACATTCGTCTTACGTCCACAAAACTCGGTAACGGTCCGTATGTCGAGCCGAACACTCAGGTTACACCTTCAGACTTCATGACTAAAATTGTGTAGGCCTTTATCATTCCTTCCACCTGTGCTACATACCTCGCACATCCCATCCCTGATTTCACAGCGGCGCTGATGTCTGGTGAATATGATAAGCTGCTTCATACAGATATAAATTCTTCCCCGACATATTGCATGTTTCTGTCAACAGCAGTGTTCTATAAAATATAGTCATCGCTGAAATAAAATATTCCGCACAACCGTGTACAAAAACCAGTATTTACGAATGTAGGTAGTACATCATAGTTGATACAGAGTCGTTAAATAACCTGAGACAGCCTGCACGTACACGACCAGGCAGTAACTCTGCAACAACTTGAGATGTTTACGTGCTTCAATCATTGAATCAATATTCAGCGGAAGGATTTAACGACTGAAGTTGCAATATCGGCGATTGAATGAAATAACAGTTTACATTTAGTGTACATGATAATATTTCACGCCAAAAACATGAAACCAGTAAAGACCCAAACAAAATAGATGCACAACATCGATTTAATATTTCAAAATATATCAATTTACTTACTCGTAGCTGAAATTTGTAAATTAAATGTGTCAGCTTTTCAGTTAAAGCTTAACTTTCGCATTATTCGTAATAACGAAGTATTTTTAAAATATTTATTTGATTTGTTAACAGCATAGGAGTCGGTGTTTATGAAGAGTGATTTGGGAGGTATTTTTGAGTTAACCCTTAATACAACTTCCCGAAATTTGTTTGGATGTGCAAACAGATCATGAATAGTTAAGTTTATTAGTTTCTTGGGATGGGTGAGACTGAGTCCATTTGGTATGCCGGCCACTTCTGGCCTCTTGTACCAGCCCCGGATGATAGATGATGAATTTGGAGCAGTCGGTGGAATGAGAACTGGCAGGGGAATCCAAAGTACTCGGAGAAAACCTAACCCAGTGTCACTTCGTCCACCACAAATCGCATATGATCCGACCTGGGCTCGAACCTGGATCGCCGCGGAGGGAAGCCGGCATCTAACTACATGAGCTGTGGCATGGCCGAGATTCCTCGCAGTCATTTCTGTTTGAGGCCGAGCCCACCCCAGGGCCGTAGTACGGCTGGAAAGATTAGGTCAATTGAAAAATCAAGTGACCTCATCAGGGTTTGGTGGCACGCGGTAGCACTATGCTATAAGCTGAAAGATAGCGGTGTTGAGTCCCGACGAGGTGGATTTTTATTTTTTTCAGTTTACCTAATCCATCCGCACTATGGCCCCGGGGTCGACTCGGCCTCTAACAGAAATGAGTACAGGAATCTTCCTGGGGGATAAAAGGTGGCCGGCGCGCAAGGCTGACAACTTTACCGCCATCTATGAGCCGATTGTCAAGATAATGTGGAACCCTCAACGTTTCACAACCCTACAGGCCTCCATGACCTGTTACAAGGATAGCTTTGCCTTTTTTTATCTTGTCGGGATTGGAACCCGGAACCTTGTGGCTTGTAGCATAATGCCTCAACCAACTGCGCTACAGCGTTTCACTTTAATACTTAACTCAGGACTACTGCGTGTCCCCGGCAAAGAACTGCAATAGGCACCTTTAAAATACGTGTATGAAGGGACCCCTACCTCTGCACCACGTATACACAAAGAGACATTCATGTCGGATTTACTTTCGCTGTCAGCGGCTTCCGAACCACATTTGCTCACTTGTCTATCATCCCAGTCTCTCCTGCAGCAGTACTGTGGGCTCAGTTTCATCTGATATCGCCCACACGTTTTGCTATCAAAATATTTTCGTGGCCGTTTACTAATCTGAATTTGTCGTATGTATCTTGCCGTCAAAATTGCCGTACCTCTAATTTCTCTCTTCTTTTGTTATCATTCCTTCTACTGTAATCGCATTCCAGCTTTGTCTTCTCGACATATTTTTAATTCCCGTAAAGTCCGTTTTAATTCCCCCTAACTCCAACTAGAAGTAATTTTCATTTGTGAGTTAACATGAAAAGTAGGGCTGCTTTCCCGTATGCCCGATTCATGGTACAGTACAAGGTGTCAAATGAAAAGGAACAGATGGGATTAAGGAAGGCCGCTCCACACTATTTACAATGTCACTTAAGGACCAGTTCTGAAATGTTTATTATTGAATCTACTTTGCATGCAACGTTTACTCCTTAGACTTCGTGTCGCTAGGTTCATTATTTTGGAGTTGCACTTTTGTCATTTGTGCCTCATAGCGGGCTTGTGCAGTGCAAGTTCAGTGATACGCTACATCATAAAGTAAATGCCTTGTCAAAGTTCTCTCCTGAGAATAAGTGCTCATTGGTCTTGATGTTCATTTATTTGGGAATATGTTTACTGTAGACACAACTATTACGTAAGTGAAACAACACACGTAAATTTGTCTCTATTTTCTTTGTTAAATAGGGTAAAAGAAAGTCCTGAATATTATTTAAAAATATTTTGTAGGTCACATAAGTATTGCCATGTACGAGTATAAGGGGTTTGTGTGAGGAATAGCTGTGGGTTCTAGACTTCATAACTGGGTTTATTGGCACTTGCCTCCAATTACAGTTGAATGTAACAGCTCACACATTGAACTCCTTCTTAACGACGTCTGTTTGAGAAATCTCTCTCTGTTGTCTGAATCTCGGACTGGTGTCTAGTCTCTCGAATTGTGAATATTTGTTACCTTTATAACCGTTAGGCGGTCCGCATTGAAGACATCACGTTGAATACTTCTCTGTTATCCTCTAGGTTGTCACGGGAATCTTGTGTTTTGCAACTAGCCATCTAGTAGCGACTCGTTCATTGCCATCTGTTGTAATCTGCGTATTCGTTGCCACGGGAATGCGTGTTTACCAAACCGTTGCCCAGCAACGCTCTCTTCCGCATTACCATAAGTATGTGCTTAGCGAAGCATTGCCTATCACAGTGTCATATTTCCGCTTTCAGGCGTCATGTCACAATATCTTTACATTACTTTTATGACCGATATTGCTCTCAACCGTAGCATTCTATAACGTAAGTAAAATTAGGATAAAATTTTATCATATGTAACTACTTTCGAATCGTAAAATAATCTTTACATGTAAGATTTGAGGCTTTCACGGCGGTGACTATGAAGAAAGCAGTCTTCTTGGATTT